>NC_059276.1:6592775-6597775 GCF_017591435.1 Portunus trituberculatus
CTCCTCTCTCCACTTGCCTCGTCGCTACTTCGTGCCAGACAAGTGTTGAAGGGACTTGATATTTAACTTATTGGACTGTTAAGTGGTTTATAAGTGTATTAAAGACTGGCAGTGTGAACGTGTGGGCTACTTAAGTGGTAATAAGTGTGGTTTATATTGTTTCTGAATTTGTCTCTATTTTTTTTTTTTTTGCATCTTGTGAAAAAAAATTGAAGTGGGGAAGAAAATTATGTTTAAGGTGTTTGATTAAAAGTTTCTCTCTCTCTCTCTCTCTCTCTCTCTCTCTCTCTCTCTCTCTCTCTCTCTCTAGCAATTTCTCTCCCTTTCTCATTATCTCAACTCAATCTCTCATCCTCATTTCGCTTCCTTCGATTACTCTCCCCAGCCTCTCCCTCTCCCTCTCTCTCTCTCTCTCTCTCTCTCTCTCTCTCTAGGGACATAGATTCTGGAGGAGCTGTGAGTAGAAGCAAACTTTTAACGCCCATCACAGGAGCGGCAGTGGCTGAGTGGTGACTGACTGGACCAGCTTCCTCCGCTCACAGGTTCGACACTCACCTGTTTTTACTTCATTTAGCCTTTTAGAGTGCTTATTTTGCTTTATTTAGTGTTTTCTTTCTATTTTCTACTTCATTTAGACTGCTTACATGTTGATTTTGTTTGATTTAGTGTTTTCGTGTCTATTTTGCTTCATTTAGAGTATTTTTTTTATTTTTTCCTTCGTCTCTTTTTTGGCATAGTTTATTTTTTCGTCTTTTTTGCTTAATTTTGAGTTTTTTACGCGTCATTTTTTTTTTATTAATTTAAGTTTTTCGTCTTTTTATTGATTTAAGGTTTTTTTCGACTCTTTTTGTCTTAATTTTGAGTTTTTTCGTCTTTTTATATCAATTTATGTGTTTTTGTCTCCCTTTGCTTATTTCAAAGTGTTTACGTGTCTTTTTATATTTAATTTATAGTTTTCTCGTTTTTTTTATTAATATAGAAGTTTTTCGTCTCTTTTTAACTAATTTAGAGATTTCACGTGTTTTTTTTTTTGTCAATTTAACGTTTTTTTGTCTTTGTTTTGCTTAATTTAGAGTGTTTACGTGTCTTTATATTTAATTTAAAGTTTTCTCGTCTTTTTTATTAATTTAGAAGTTTTTCGTCTCTTTTTACTAATTTAGAGATTTCACATGTTTTTGATCAATTTAGCGTTTTTTGTCTTTGTTTTGTTTAATTTAGAGTTTTGACAATTTAGCGTTTTTTTTTTTTAGTCTTCTTTTTATATTTAATTTAAAGTTTTGTTTAATTTAGAGTTTTTTACGTGTCTTTTTATATTTAATTGTTTTTTTTTTATTTCAAGTGTTTTCGTCATTGTTTATTGATTTAGAGTCTTCACGTGTATGTTTAATGAATTTAGGTTTTATTTTTCTTCTTTTTTTTTTTTGCTTAATTTAAGTTTTTTTCGTCTTTTTTTTACTTAATCTACAGTTTTTACGTTTTTTTTTCTATCAATCTGGCTTTTTTCGCCTTTTTTTGGCTTAATTTAGATTTTTTTCATTTTTTGCTTAATTTAGAGTTTTTACGTTTGTTTAATCAATTTAGGTCTTTTTTTGTCTCTTTTTTTGCTTAATTTAGGTTTTTATCGTCTTTTGTTTACTTAATCTACAGTTTTTACGTGTCTTTTTCTATCAATTGGCCTTTTTTTCGCCTTTTTTTGCTTAATTTAGTTTTTTCGCCTTTTTTTACTTAATCTACAATTTTTTTCGTCTTTTTTCACTTAATCTACAGCTTTTACGTGTCTTTTTCTATCAATTTGCCTTTTTTTCGTATTTTTTGCTTAATTTAGATTTTTACGACATTTTTTGCTTAATTTAGAGTATTGCATGTATTTTCCAACACTGATGACTGAGAGTAGTGAAAAATAGTCCAGGTTTTTGTTAATAGATATAGCATCGGCAGAATTTAACCTCTTCAACACTAAGACGCATTTTTACCATGATTTTGCGGTGTTATTATACGATTTCATTTGCATTAGGAAGGATCTATGGAGGTCAAAAGATTACTAGCCAGTCTTCACTATTTTAATCACCACATAAGTTTGTGAAGCTGCATGAAATAAATAGGAACCAGAATGAAAAAGAAAACGCGGAACGGTTCTGAAGGTGTTAATAATAGTTGAGAATAATTTAGTGTTTAACATTTTAACTGTCACTTTCCTTAACTTCCAATCACTCTGAGACATCTTCACTTGTTCCTCAGTCACGTCCAGTCTTTTAACCTCGTCAGCACCAGGACGCGTTTTCTTATTCATTCTGGTTACAGTTTGACGATTTCATGTCTTCAGAAACTTGTGTGGGGGTTTAAAATAGTGAAGACTCTGGCCATTAATCTTCTGACCTTCATAGATCCTTCCTAATGTCAATAAAATCGTCTAATCACTCCCAAAACTCATGGTAAAAATGCGTCCCAGTACTGAAGGGCGTTAACTATGTAGATAAATAAATACACACAAAAGGATAAATAAGTTAATGCAAGGAAGAAAGGAAGAAAGAAAAGGGAAAGATAGATAGATAGAAAGAAAGAAAGATGGAAAGAAAAAGAAAGAAAGAAAAAAATGTGTCCTTTTTATCGCTAACGTTTTTGTGGGTGCTTACAAAGACTTCACGCATTGCTTCTGATGCTGCTAATTATTTCATATCAAAGCAATAATTAATGACAGGTGATACATTAATTAGAATAGTTATTGATATTTTTTTTTAAGTACGAGTAAAAAAGAGGAAAGCTGGCCAAGGGCAATAAATTAATGACAGGTGATACATTAATTAGAATAGTTAATGATATTTTTTTTAGGTACGAGTAAGAGAGAGGGGAAAGCTGGCCAAGGGCAATATAAAAGAAAAAAAACACTTACTTGCCAGTCCCCTTGCAGGTTCCGAAAGAGTTAGCCAAAAGGGATAAATGTCTTGAAACCTCCCTCTTAAATGAAGTCAGTCATACAAAGTTGGCAGAGAATACCTGAGTTTACCAGAGAAAGGTATGAATGATTGAGAGTACCGGTTAACTCTTGCATTAGGGAGTTGGGCAGAATAGGGGTGAGAGGAAGAAGAACGGAGGAGGGGAGGCATGCAGTTAGAATGATTAGAAGAGCAGTTAGCATGAAAATAGCGATAAAAGAAAACACGAAATAGCAACTAGTAGGATATATTTAGTTAATGGTAATAGTGAGTAGTGGTTAAATAGTGTTAGCTAATGGGAGATGATAGTTAAAATAGTTGTTAATAGCAGTACAAAATGATAGTTCTTCAGTACCATGACGCGTTTTCCTATTCATTCTGGTTACTGTTTGGTGATTTTATACAGCTTCAGAAACACATGTTGGGATTAAAATGGTGAAGACTGTGGCCATTACTCTTTTAACCTCCATAGACCCTTTCTAATGACAATAAAACCATCTTATCACACCCAAAACTCAGGTAAACAAGACAGTAGTAGTTATTATTAGGGAACACTTGTAGTTAAAAATAGTTAATGACAGTTAAATATACTTAGCAAATAACGGATGATGATGGTAAACAGTAGTAAAATAGTTAAAAATACTTAACAAATAATACATAATGATAGTAAACAGTAGTAAATAAGACCATTGATAAGAAAAAAACCTTAATAAGTTACCATTAAATCTGAAACACAACACCAGTAGTATAATGAACAGGTAGCCATCTATAACCTATGTGATGACTGAATGACTACACCTGTCCAACGAATTTAATTACCTTACCTGATTAATAGAGCAGAGTAGCTGAAAATAGTGGGAAATTTTACTAATTCATATGTATATTGAATTACAGGCTCATGCAGTGTTATGAGGCTCACGTGGACATATACATACATACATACATACGAAACATACATAACATAGGTAGATAAATAAATACACATAAATAAAAGAATGAATAAGTTAATGCAAGGAAGAAAGGAAGGAAGGAAAAACGAAAGAAAGAAAGAAAAGAAAGATAGAAAGAAAGATAGATAGATAGATAGATAGATAGATAAATAGATAGATAGATAGATAGATACATTCATACATGTTAACCCCTTCTATACTGAAACGCATTTTTACCATGATTTGTTGGGGACATAACCATTTTAATTGCATTAGGAAGAGTCTATGGAGGTCAAAAGATTAATGGCATGAGTTTTACTATTTCAATCCCCACATAAGTTTCTGAAGGGTCATAAAATTGCTAAATAGTAACCAGAATGAATATGAAAACGCGTCCTGGTACTGAAGGGGTTAAAACGGAGAGATAGATGAAAGCACACACACACACACACACACACACACACACACACACACACACACATGTAAAAGAAAATAATACGCAAATAGAAAATGAAAGAAAGAATAATTGAAATAAATAAGGGAAAGAAAAAGGTGAAAAACAAATAAAAACTAAATTAATAAAAATATGAGGAAATATAATAAAGAATAAACAGAAAAACAAAACAAATAAACAAGGATTTAATATTTGACACATAAAGAGAAAACAAAAAAGGGAAAGAGAAAAATTAATAAAAAGAGGGAGAGAGAGAGAGAGAGAGAGAGAGAGAGAGAGAGAGAGAGAGAGAGAGAGAGAGAGAGAGAGAGAGTCGAGGGGGAGGAAAACTGACGAAAACAAGACAGGTTACTTGAAAACACATTCTCTCTCTCTCTCTCTCTCTCTCTCTCTCTCTCTGTGTGTGTGTGTGTGTGTGTGTGTGTGTGTCGTTATCCACATTTTTTTTTCTTCTTTTATAATGTTTCTCAGTCATTACTCTCTCTCTCTCTCTCTCTCTCTCTCTCTCTCTCTCTCTCTCTCTCTCTCACCTGTACCTAATTAGCACTATTACCTGTATTATGTATCTCAGGTAAGCCACACCGCTGTCAATTAATATCGGTCAAGGTGCTACAATAATAATAACAATAATAATAATAATAATAATAATAATAATAATAATAATAATAATAATAATGATGATGA
>NC_059276.1:6602775-6605275 GCF_017591435.1 Portunus trituberculatus
ATCTATCTATCTATCTATCCAGTTATATTTGTCTATTTACCCAACAAGAAACCAACTTAAGCTAACATTATATAAAAACTTTCCCTTCCTCCTCCTCCTCCTCCTCCTCCTCCTCCTCCTCCTCCTCCTCCTCCTCCTGCAGATTGGATGGGCCTGGACAGTGTCTTGGGAGGCTGGGGACATTGCCTGCCGTGTCCTCGCCTTCTTCAGAACCTTCGGCGTGTTTCTAAGCGGGTTTCTCCTTATCGTCATCAGCGTGGATAGGTGAGAGAATGTGTGTGTGTGTGTGTGTGTGTGTGTGTGTGTGTGTGTGTGTGTGTGTGTGTGTGTGTGTGTGTGTGTGTGTGTGTTTCCTTCATAGATTCCAGTTTATATATTTTTTCATTAAGGATTAAGTAAGGTTTATAGGATTTATGCTCTCTCTCTCTCTCTCTCTCTCTCTCTCTCTCTCTCTCTCTCTCTCTCTCTCTCTCTCTCTCTCTCTGTGGGCTGAAATATCTCACTCTTCCCTTGCTCCTGTTATTTTCCTCCTCCTCCTCCTCCTCCTCCTCCTCCTCCTCCTCCTCCTCCTCCTCCTCCTCCTCTTTTTCCTCCTCCTCTTATTTTATTCTTCCACTCCTCCTCTTTCTCTTTTCTTTATTTGTTTTACACTCACTCGCAAATTGTTCCACCTTTTCTCTCTCTCTCTCTCTCTCTCTCTCTCTCTCTCTCTCTCTCTCTCTCTCTCTCTCTCTCTCTCTCTCTCTCTCTCTCTCTCTCTCTCTTTCATTGTTTCTTCGCATGCTATTTATCTCTCCTCCTCCTCCTCCTGCTCCTCCTCCTCCTTTCCATCCTTCTGTTCCTTTCTTCACACAAAATCCTTCTTCTCTTCCTCCTCCTTTGTCCTTCACTTTACTTCTACAAACATTCGAGCGAGCACCTCCTCTGTATTCCTTTGTGTTGGCTCTCCTTCAGGTACCACGCAGTTCTTCGGCCCCTGACAGTGACGGAGGCCAAGAGGCGGGTCAGGCTGATGCTCTGGGTGGCCTGGACTGCCTCTGGGGTCTGCTCCCTTCCCCAGGTAAGGTTTCGTGTACAAATGCTTAGCTCTCCAAGGCCACAGAGATAACTAGTGGAATTCTCAAGAGCCTTTCTCATGTTAATAATGTAGAAATCTTGTTAATCTGTCACTAAATTCGTAAAAAATGTCTTGAAAATCCGTGTCACCTCACCAGCTGGGTTCTTTAGAGTGTTTCTTCTTGTATCAGCGTAGAAATCTTGTTAATCTGTCACTAGAACCGTAAAAAAGAACCTTAAAACCTTGCATCTTCATCAGCGAGGTTTTCAAGAGTGCTTCTCCTGATAATAGCATAGAAATCTTGTTAATCTGTCACTAGAACCTTAAAAACAGTCTTGAAAATCCGTGTCACCTCACCAGCCGGGTTCTTAAGAAATCTTGTTAATCTGTCACTAGAACTGTAGAAAAATGCCTTAGAAACTTTCCCAATTCATCTCCAGCGCTTGAATATAGTGAAAATGTGGCCACAGTCATTTCAGAGGGAGAGTTGCGTCCACCTAACCTAACAAACTGTCTTCCTTTCAGTCATTCACTAAATACTTCCACTTCTTCTTCTTCCTTCTTCTTCTTCCTTCTTTCTTTTTTAATATCCTTCTCTCCATTTCTTCTTTCCTTTCTCCTTTCCTTCATTCTGCTATTTTGCTTCTCTTCCTTTCGTCTCTTCTTCCTCTTGTTTCCTCTCCTCTTCCTCTTCATCTGGTCCTATTTTCTTTTCTGCTTCTCTCTCTTTCTCCTTTTCTTAATGCTCTATGTTCTGCCTCCCTCTTCTTCTTCTTCTTCTTCTTCTTCTTCTTCTTCTTCTTCTTCTTCTTCTTCTTCTTCTTCTTCCTCCTCCTCCTCTTCCTTCTCCTCCTCTTCCTTAATTGCCTCCATATCTTCCTCGTTCTATGTATTCCTCCCCTTCTTTAATTAACATCACTGCAACATCCTCCTCCTCCTCCTCCTCCTCCTCCTCCTCCTCCTCCTCCTCCTCTTTAATCGTCACTATCCTCTAAATATCCTCTGCTTTCCTCTTTATTACTAACGTTCTTCCTTCCCTCTTCTCTACTCCTATCTTCCTCTTCCTCCTCCTCCTCATCCTCCTCCTCCTCCTCCTCCTCCTCCTCCTCCTCCTCCTCTTCCTCCTCCTCCTAAATAAACTCACCAAACAGCCATGTAAGGTATTGAAGATTTAATGTTGTTTGCTTATCTCTTCCTCCTCCTCCTCCTCCTCCTCCTCCTCCTCCTCCTCCTCCTCCTCCTTCTTCCTCCAGGTAAAGAATTGTTATATATGACGTAAGAGGGAGGAAAAGATATCTAGAAAGCATTATATAGAAAAAGAAAGGTAAAACGATGCTCTCTCTCTCTCTCTCTCTCTCTCTCTCTCTCTCTCTCTCTCTCTCTCTCTCTCTCTCTCTAGGTTGTATAATGCTGCCTCAAATATTTTTCTTCTTTCTATACATA
>NC_059276.1:6612775-6617775 GCF_017591435.1 Portunus trituberculatus
GAATTTTTTCCTGGAGATAATTGTGTGTGTGTGTGTGTGTGTGTGTGTGTGTGTGTGTGTGTGTGTGTGTGTGTGTGTGTGTGTGTGTGTGTGTGACGGAAAGGTAGAAAAAGCAAGGAATAAACTAAAGACGCGGCCTGAATAAGCAGAAAAAATATTTACATTCATCAAACTAATTAAGAAGAAGAGACGAGAGAGAGAGAGAGAGAGAGAGAGAGAGAGAGAGAGAGAGAGAGAGAGAGAGAGAGAGAGAGAGAAACGAGAGGCACATCTTTCCAAAAACATCAAAAAGAAAACGATGCAAACAAAGAAGTCATAGAAAACACGAACAAAAAAATAAAAAAAAATTGAGAAAAAGCTGCACAGACTGAACCAAAAGCGCACACACACACACACACACACACACACACACACACACACACACACACACACACACACAAAGGGAGGGAAGAAAGGAGTCCCAGGCGAGAGAAGGCAGCGTTACCACATCAAAACAATATCAACAAAGTCTTCAGATTTCCACAACAGATTCCACCACCACCGCCTCCACCTGCGCTGCTGCTCTACCTCGCCTCCACTCCACTACCAATGCTGAGGGATGAATACTGAAGGCTCAATGCTCAATGCTCAATACTCTATACCCATCAACTTCTTTTTATGTAAGAGGGAAAGCTACCAAGAGCAAAAATAATGGATGATAATAAAAGGTCCACTTGAATTGTAGTTTCCATAAAAGGATCAAAAGCATCAGTCAAAAGAGTGGGACAAACTGATCAGCTCGTAGTGAAAAGGTGAGCAAAGTAACACATTTAAATATATAAGCGAGGTAACACGTGAATTGTAACCAGCATTCTTCATCACAACACCTTGTCTGCCACGCCCCGGGAACATGAAGGAGGAGAAGGAGGAGGAAGACACAGTAGTTGTATAGAGGAAGGAAAATAAATATACCTCTTGTTAGTGCTAAGTCAATAGGGATAAATTGATGTACAGGGATGGAATTAACCCTTTCAGTACCGTGACGCGTTTCCATATTCACTCTGCTTACTATATGGTGACTTTAAACAACTTCAGAAACTCATTTAGGGGTTAGAATAGTGAAGACTGTGGCCATTAATCTTCTGACCTCCACAGACCCCTCCAAATGTCAAAAAAATGGTCTAATCGTATACAAATCTCAAGGTGAAAATGTGTCCCAGTAATGAAGGAGTTAAGTAACTTTGCTCGTACAGGACTGACGCGTATAGGCCTGACAGTCACGTGGCTTCCCTCATTTTCTTGTTCTTATGTAATCAACCTTCAATGTTTATTCTTTTTTCTTGCTGTGTACATATATTTTTTTCGCAGAGGCTCGATGCTCAATGCTATACCCTTTTAACTGACCTACTTGTTAAAAGGTGAAGGACGTATCACACCTGAATATACCTGTGTGTGTTCTAATAATCTACCTTCAATGCTTATTTGAAATTCACGCTGCGTATATATTGATTTCACAGAAGATCAATATTTAATGCCACACCCTTTTACTGATCTGCTTGTAGTTCAAATATAAAAAAAACTTATCATACCTGAATATACCTGTGTCTGTTCTATTACTCTGCCTTCTGTGCCTTCTTTTTCACGATTCGAACATATAGATTTCGTAGAGCATCAATATTCAATGCTATACCCTTCTACTGACCTGCTTGTAGTTAAAAGGTATAGAACATAACATACCTGAATATACCTGTGTCTGTCTATTATTCAACCTTCAGTGATTATTTCAAATTCACGCTTTGTATATATTGATTTCACAGAGGCTCCATGTTCAATGCTATACCAATCTACTAATTTGCTCGTAGTTAAAAGATAAAGAGAGTAAGATGTCTGAATATACCTGTGTCTATTCTATTACTCAACCTTCAATGCTTATTACTTTTCACGCTTCATATGTATTGATTTCGTAGTTCTAATGTGCCTTTTGTCATGAGTATTGCTGAGACGCCGGTTCTTTTTTGTCGCAAGTGTTTCTAATAGTGTTTAAAAAGTGGTTATTCATGTTTTCAAAGGCGTTTTCGTGATTCAGAGGGTAGATTAGCGAATGTTGTGTGTTATTGCGGTGTTGTACTGCACTTTCATTAATTTGGTGTGTCTTAAATACTTCTAAAAGGATCTACAAGCGTTTTTAAGTACGCCTCTATGATTCCAGTGATAGGTGAGCAAGAATTATTCGTTACTTATACGAAAATACTCATACGTAAAATGTATCGAGTCCTTGTGTCGTTTAAGTTTCAGTGAACGAAACTGCCAAGGCTAAACATGCAGCACGTGGCGTCATTAGCAGCTGAAGTGGCGTGGGCTGATCACTTCCGCAGCCTTTGAACTCACCAGTGACGGGAGATGAAAGCAGTGAAGAGAAAAGACGAGTGATTAGGTCAGTGGTGGTTTATATAATTGTGGTGTTGGTGCTTTATATAGTTGTGATGCTTTTCCATGATTACAAAAATACATGTGTGAGCTCAATTGTTTCTATCTCCCTAAGTCTCTCTTTGAGTTGAGTTAGAGGATTTTAAAGTTCGTGGTATTTTATGTGTAATGTTATGATGGATATATTGATTTAAAGGCGTTTTTTAAGACGTTCTAAATACCTTTCCTGTGTTTTCTCCGAGTTATATAGAGGCTAAGATCATGGCAGAGTGTTTGAACTGGCATGGGAAAAGTTTGTGGTATTTTATGTGTAATGTTATGATGGATATATTGATTTAAAGGCGTTTTTTAAGACGTTCTATATACCTTTCCTGTGTTTTCTCCGAGTTATACAGGACCCGAAAAAAAATATATATATCGGTCGATCTCTAATTTCCACCTATTCCTTTATTCGTTATCCTCTTCTATTCGCTATCCATCTTTCTTTCTATATGCTGTTTTGTTATGATTTCCTCCTATTCTCTTATTCATTATAGGCTAACGTCATGGCAGGGTGTTTCAATTGGTACGGGTGTTTACAAATCTGATTAAAAGAATTTTATCTACAGACATCTTGCTGCGCGTAGTCAGGATGTGTTTGTGTTGTCTGTAGGTAAACACTTGTTGAATTAAAAAGTTCTATCATATAAAAGTTTCTCTGGCTGCTTCTGTTTGACTCAATGTGCTCTCTATACTCGAGATGTTTGCCGTTAAGCTGCAGACTGTTTCTGTTCAAGTAGTGGTGTTCTATATAACTCTGATGGGTTTAAATAATATAACTTGTTTTTATTTAACAGGGGGTCTACATACAGGCAACACAAACACATCATGACTACACGCAACACCTCTGATTAAACTAAAGATGTCCGCAACTCAACAAAAACACAGGAAAGACATATAGAACGTCTTCAAAAAATAAATAGATAAATGAAATGAATAAATAGAACTAGATAAATAAATACAAGAACTTTTTAAATCAACATATCCATCATAACATCCTTCATTTTTCTATCAGTTCAGTTGTACCAGTGTCAGTGTAGCGATGATTCTGTCACGCCTTTCCCTTGCAGTGACAGACGAGGCACTTCTACCATGACCACTACTCAAACACTGGCTTCCTCACTACACTCTCACAAACACTTCCATGGTGGGCATCAGTGAAGACAGTGCGCACCTCCCGTCTCTACTCCCTTGTCACTGTTTTATATAGGGCGCCACAGGAACCCCACCAGTGAAAGCAAGGTAATGGATACGCCACTGTTCTTCTCACTTCACTGCTTATACAAATAGCATCCATTTAAACGTCCTGAAGGTTTTAAAGGACAAAGATGCGATTTCTATGTTCCTATGTGCGTTTTCTTCAAGTGAGCCAGAAGTTTTGTTAATCTAAGAGAGACAAAGAAGGTGGGTCTAATAATAATGGATGCTTGCAATACACTCAGTCATTTGGTTTGTAGTGCTGAGGCAGATTATATAAACGTAGATGG
Organism: Portunus trituberculatus; assembly: GCF_017591435.1. Classification (NCBI taxonomy): domain Eukaryota; kingdom Metazoa; phylum Arthropoda; class Malacostraca; order Decapoda; family Portunidae; genus Portunus; species Portunus trituberculatus. Next base: position 6,616,708 of record NC_059276.1, read on the forward strand.
GGATGATAGGAGGAAATAGGTAGATAATAGGTAGAAATAGTAAGTAGGTAGGTTGATAGGTAGGTAGGTAGGTAGGGGTTCGGGGAGAGGGTATCAGGAAAAGAGTAACGGAAAAAGGGAAACAGTTTTTGCTATGAAATAAAGTATTTTTTCCTGACACTTTTCTCCCGTTACTTTTTTACTGGGAAAAATATCAGCGGCCATTCTTTAAAACATTAAGATATTAGAAAAGTAGAAAGGTAGGTAGAAAGGTAGGTAGGTGATAGGTAAATCTGGAGGTATCTGATAAATTCCCTTTCTTTTTTGGTTACATTCTGAAACACCACCATCATGACGACATCCTTGAAAATCCACAAGAACTCTCCTGGCGTCTTAATTTCCTCAGTAGTATCACGCGTTTTTATATCTATTTTGCTTATTATTTGATGATTTTATACAGCTTCAGATACTTATGTGGGGATTAAAATAGTGAAGACTCTGGTCATTAATCTCCTGACCTCCATAGAGCCTTCCTAACGCAAACCAAATCGTCCAGTCATATCCAAAACTCATTGTAAAAAACGCGTCCCAGTACTGAAGGAATTAACATCAGTGCAAGTCCATGAGCGTTACTGAATCACTCTTGTTAATGGTAGTGGAGATTAGAATATTGAATGAAGCACTGGAGAATTTCAAAACATATATCTTCACAAACTTTATACCATCAGTGCTTCCTCCATATCACTTTATCATTGTTCCCTTAGATAAAATGCATTAACAACACAGTAATTCTAATAGTACTTATCAACAGAACCAAAGGCGAGGGAACAGGTGAATTGTAACCAGCAATCTTCATCACAACGTCTCCTCTGCCACGCCCCGGGAACATGAAGGAGGAGGAAGAGACAGTAGTTGTATCGAGGAAGGAAAATAAAGCGAACGGAAAGGAGAGAAAGGAGAAGACGAGTAAGAAGGAGAGGGAGGAAGATAAAGTGGCAGGATTATTGAGGAAAGGAAATAAGATGAATATAGAGAGAAAGGAAGGGAAAGGAAAGAAGGCCAGTGAGGAGAGGGGAGAGAAGGAGGGAA
>NC_059276.1:6632775-6705275 GCF_017591435.1 Portunus trituberculatus
GGAGGAGGAGGAGGAGGAGGAGGAGGAGGAGAGAGAGACAAAATATAAATCCTAATATATTTCCCCCTCTTTCATTTAGGTCAACCCAGTACTCCCATTCCCACACTCCCGGTACGACGAACACCAGTCCAGCCCACCCAGTACGACCCACCACGCCCCCAGTACCACCCTGCAGCCCGTCACCCACCACCACCACCACCACCACCACCACCTACCCAGTTCACTCCTCAGGCCAACCGGTACACTCCCCCAGTTTCCCGGTTCGCCTCCCCACCCACTCCAGCACCCTACGTTTCCCAGAGCTTCCAGTTTAATCCACCAGCTCCCCAGTACAAGGAGCCACCCCAGTACAGTCCCCTAGTTCCTCAATACCAGGAGGATTTACCCCAGTATACACCTTCACTCCCCAAGTACGAGAAACCCCAGTTGAAGGAGGCATTTCAGCACACTCCCCCAGTTCCCCAGTACAAGGATGAAGAGCCCCAGTATGAGGAAGATGCAGAAAATCACCAGTTTACAAGAAGTGCCCAGTATTCCAGACCAGTTTCCCAGTACCAGGTTAAAACATCGGTTCCCCAGTACGCTAAAGACGTCTCAAAGGTGGAAGATAAAGAAATAAAGCCCCAGTACACTCCCCCGGTACCCCAGTATGCAAAACCAGCTCCCCAGTTTAAGGAAAAAGTGATCCAGGAAGCCATACCGGGACTCGAACACGAGGAAAAGACATCCCAGTTTAAAGAGGAGAAAGATGAGCCTAATGAAGACTCCCAGTACACCATACCGGGTTCCCAGTATAAAGAGATTGCTACGTATTCATTCCCAGTTCAAGAACCTGAATATAAGGATGAGAAGCTACCCCAGTATAAGGAAGCTTCATCCCAGTATCAGGAGGAGCCCCAGTACGTACCGGGACCCCAGTATAAAGCGGAGACTATGCCAGTAGATGATAAGAAAGAAGATAAGGCAGAAGAAAACATAACCCAGTATGAAAAAGATCCCCAGTACACGGAAAACCTCTCCCAGTATGACCAACAGGACTCCCAGTACAATGAAGACCTCCCCCAGTATAAAGAAGACTCCCACCTTCAACTAGACCTCTCCCAGTATGAAAAGGATGACCCCCAGTTTAAAGAAGGTCTCTCCCAGTACACAGAAGACCCCTCCCAGTATAACGAGGACTCCCAGTATGAAATAGACCCCTCCCAGTACGACCAATCAAACTTACAGCAAGAAAACACAGATTCCCAGTACAAGGACCTCCCCCAGTTTAAGAGAGACTCCCAGTTTAACATTGATCTCCCCCAGTATGAAAAACCAGACACTGACCCAACGGAAGACCACCACCAGTACCAGAAAGACCCCTCCCAGTATGAAAATGAAGACTCCCAGTTTAAAGAAGACTCCCAGTATGAAAAGAAAGACCCCCAGTATAAAGAGGATTTCTCCCAGTATTCAGAGTCCCAGTATAAAGAACAGTCCCAGTTTGAAAAGAAAGACTCCCAGTACAAAGACGACTTCTCCCAGTATTCTGAGTCCCAGTATGAAAAGAAAGATCCCCAGTACAAAGAGGATTTCCCCCAGTATCCTGAGTCCCAGTCCCAGTATAAGGAAGACACCCAGTACACAGACCCCTCCCAGTATGAGGAACCGGACTCCCAGTATAACGAAGGCCAGTCCCAGTATCAGCAGGAACCCCAGTATAAGACAGACCTACCCCAGTATGAAGACCTCCACCAGTACGACCAACGGCAAGACCACGAGGTAAGCCCATCCCAGTACACTTCATCCGTCCCCCAGTACACGGAACCCCAGTTTACGTCAGAGGGGAGCGAGGAGCCTAAATATGGAGAGAAAATGAGAGTAGCCAAGTCAGAAGAGGAAGAGGAGGACCAGTACCCTTCATTATTCATTAACCAGTATGACGACCAGTATGACGACCAGTATGACGACCAGTATGAGCCTCAGTTCGAGCTACAGCAAGAGGCAACACTGTTTTACCCAGTAGTGGCGAGAGATTTCCAGCCTCCTGATCTTTCGACTTTCAGATTTCCAGAGCCTCCTGTGACTCTCAAACCAGCGAGATTTAGGGACATTCCTGTGTATATACCAGTCGATCTGCGCTCCCACTTCTCCTCCACGTCCTCCACGAATGACACACACCCGCAGGAGGCGCTGACGGAGGGTAGGAGTGAGGAACTAAGCCATTCAAGGGAGTCATTTGGCGAGGCAGGGAAAGTCAATAGTTTTGTGAGTAAAGATGAGAAAGAGGAGGAAGAAGATAGCCATGTGGGAAACTCAGAGGAATTCTATACCGGTGAGGAAAGAGAGTCATTTACCGGTACGTCTTTCTCACTGCCATTCACGGAGGAGGAGATATATACTAGTGAAGGAAGGGAAGCATCCACTTACACCAGTACATCAGAAGAAATATATACCGGGGAACTGGGAGAGGAAAAGCCAGCTCCCGGTACTGAATCAACAACAGAGCAAATATACACAGACGAAGAAAGGGAACAGCTTACACATACCAGTAAACCAGAACAGAAATCTACCCCCAGTACTTCACACACTAATGAAACACCAGCGCATGAAACCCAGTACTCAGACACTTCACCAGTTAATTCTAGCCAGGTTTCTGAGACTACAACAACCCAAACCGGTGCAGAACAGGTCAAGGTGTCTGAAAGTGAAGCAAACCTCAAACAAGTCGAGATAGACAGTCCAATGAAAGGTAAAACAGACCAGGAACAAGATCACCATTTAGGAGGAACTAATACGGCTTCTACTGAGACTAAGGGCACGTTAGGGAAGCCTCAGGGACACAAGGAAGGGAGGAATACTGAAGGGGAAGAAGAAGGTGTAGGTGAAGGACAGAAAGAGTCTAAAAAGAAGTTAGAGTGAGGTTGAAAGTGGGAGAGTAAGAGATAATGGACTTTAAACTTATTCATTTGGGCTTTTTAAACTGTGCTGTTAACTTGTGGAGGAGGAAGAGGAGGAGGAGTAGGAGGAGGAGGAGGAGGAGGAGGAGGAGATAGATAAGTGCTTCCTCCAAAACTCTCTCCATTTTCTTTCTCTTTCCTTCACTTATTATAATATTGATGATGACGATGATGAGAAGAAACTAATAATAAAAATACGTAGATGGAGAAGAAGAAGATGAACACGAAGAAGACGAACAATAAGAAGAAGAACAGGAAGAGGAAGAATAAGAAGACGAAAAAACCATAAGAACAGGAAGAGGAAGAACAAGAACAAAAGAAAAGAAGAAAAAATGAAAAAAACAATAATAATAGCAATCATAATATAGAAAATAATAATAATAATAATAATAATAATAATAATAATACACTTTCTGTTACACATGGTTCTAAATATATTAGTGTAGATACTAAAATGATCTCTATGTACTTCTAATAAAAAAAAAACTGTGATTCCTCGTAAATATAGAAAGCTCTCTCTCTCTCTCTCTCTCTCTCTCTCTCTCTCTCTCTCTCTCTCTCTCTCTCTCTGTTGTTGATTAATTGTTAATGTTTTGTATGTAAATATTTGAATAAAAAAATAAAAGCAGGTGCTGAAATATTCTTTGTGATTTATTGATATTGGAGAGAGAGAGAGAGAGAGAGAGAGAGAGAGAGAGAGAGAGAGAGAGAGAGAGAGAGAGATGGAATGGAAACATAAAAAGGACATTTCCTTAACAACCTTGTCCTTGTCCTTCTCTCTCTCTCTCTCTCTCTCTCTCTCTCTCTCTCTCTCTCTCTGTCGATATGGAAACACTTATGCAAAAATATAAACTGTGTGTGTGTGTGTGTGTGTGTGTGTGTGTGTGTGTGTGTGTGTGTGTGTGTGTGTGTGTGTGTGTGTGTGTGTGTGTGTGTGTGTGTGTGAGTGCGTGCGTGCGTGGTGACCTCAGGTGAGGGTCTTCGGGGTCACGGCGGTGTGTCTTTCTCACCTTCCTTTCTTCCCCAGGTAACCTTTCCTTTACCTGACCTCGGCCCAAAAGTCAGCGGGCCACAGGTAACACCCTAGAGGACCCCACCTGTCTCACTCACCTGTCTTACCTGTCCCCCTCCCTCCCCTGCCCAGCCACGCCCTAACCAGTCCCCCAGCCCCGCCCCACTCCCCACTGCCGCGCTGGTCACCTGTGTGTAAGTGGGTGGAGAGAGAGAGAGAGAGAGAGAGTGTGTGTAGTAGTAGTAGTAGTAGTAGCAATAGTAGTAGTAGTAGTAGTAGTAGTAGTAGTAGTAGTAGTAGTAGTAGTAGTAGTAGTAGTAGTAGTAGTAGTAGTAGTAACCATGATTTTTCTTCTACTACTTCTACTTTTACTACTACTACTACTACTACTACTACTATTACCACCATCACTACTCTACAACTACTACTACTACCACCACCACGACCACTACTACCACTACTGCTACTATTGATATTACACCTCCACCCCACCACCACCACCACCACCACCACCACCACCACCACCACCACCACCACCACCACATCTGCCAAGGCTGTCCTAACCTGTCTTTTTTTATCCCAATTAATGAAAGGAAGGACGGTCGATTTTTTGCTCTCCTTTCTATCCCCTTGGAGGAGGAGGAGGAGGAGGAGGAGGAGGAGGAGGAGGAGGAGGAGGAGGAGGAGGAGGTGACCTTTTCAGCGACAGAGTATGGGAAAGTTCAGTTAGCTATCCTTCTGAAGGCCACTAATCTCCCTTTTCTCCCTTCTCCCTTCTCTCTCTCTCTCTCTCTCTCTCTCTCTCTCTCTCTCTCTCTCTTGATATTTACTTGATATTTGCTTTTTTTTGCTTCTTATCTCTCTCTCTCTGTTTTTCTTTTAATCTTTTCTCTCTTTTCTTGACAAACGATGACTCTCTCTCTCTCTCTCTCTCTCTCTCTCTCTCTCTCTCTGGTCTGTCACATAATTCAAAACATAAAAAAGAACATAAAAGAAAGAAAATGACGGTAAAATAATAATAATAATAATAATAATAATAATAATAATAATAATAATAATAATAATAATAATAATAATAAATGAAGAAGAAGAAGAAGAAGAAGAAGAAGAAGAAGAAGAAGAAGAAGAAGAAGAAGAAGGAGAAGAAGGTAAAGAATGATAGAAAGGATGAGCGAACGTTAACCAGAGAGAGAGAGAGAGAGAGAGAGAGAGAGAGAGAGAGAGAGAGAGAGAGAGAGAGAGGGGAGATTAACATTGCACATTTTTCTCCAATAATTAAAAAAGAGAGGAAGAGATTATCCTCCTTCTCTCCCTCCCCCTCTCCCCTCCTCCTCCTCCTCCTCCTCCTCCTCCTCCTCCTCCTCCTCCTCCTCCATCATATGACCATAATAATCTTCACAAAAAAATTAACAACGATTTTAAGTAGTCAGTATTATCAATATTGCTGCCAAACACACACACACACACACACACACACACACACACACACTATGCTAATTTCAATCACATCCTTGTTTTTTTCCATCAGAGTAAACATTATTATTATTATCATTATTATTATTATTATTATTATTATTATTATTATTATTATTATTATTATTGCTATGTTAAAATGGCTTCGTAATTTCGTACAATATTTCTGCTTCTTTCTTATTTCTTTTTTATTTGCTGTTAATGTAGGTTTCATTTTTCTTTGTGTTGTATTTTATGTTCCTTTCTCCTACTTTCTAAATAGTGGTGGTGGTGGTCGTGGTGGTGGTGGTGGTGGTGGTGGTGGTGGTGGTGGTGGTGGTGGTGGTGGTAGTAGTAGTAGTAGTAGTAGTAGTAGTAGTAGTAGTAGTAGTAGTAGTAGTGGTGGTGGTGGTGGTGGTGAAAGCAGAAACTACTACTAACTCAACTACTACTACTACTACTACTACTACTACTACTACTACTACTACTACTACTACTACTACTACTACTACTACTACTACTACTACGAGAAAAAAGAAACAGAAGCAAATGAAATAACCATAATAATACCCACCACCACCACCACCACCACCACCACCACCACCACCACTACAAAACATCAAACAAGATCTTTCCTTCCCTTCATATCAAAAACCCCCAAAAAGATGCGAATTCCAACCATGACCAACGCACCACCACTTATCATCACCATCACTATTTCACCACAGCACTCCACAGGTCACCACGAGTCACCACGAGTCACCACAACAACTGACAACCAATCCCTGTCTATTGAAGGTCACCACACTATCACCATGGCTCTCCCTGGTACCCTCTGACCCAATGACAACCCCCCCTAGGACCCCACACTCCCTACACACACACACACACACACACACACACACGCAGGATTCCCTCTCTCCCTCTCTCCCTCTCTTTTTCTCTCCCTCCTTCAGCAGTAACCTTGCCAGCTGGGGTATATAGGGAAGGAAAGGCCGAGGAACTTCACTCACAACCAGACAACCACAGTCACCACCAGCACCACCAGCTACCAGTCACCAGTCACCATGAAGATCGTAAGTTTAGTTCATCCTATCCAGTTTGCTCTTGTTCATCCTGGTGTTATTTTTGTTCCTGTTCATCGTGTTCTGTTAGTTCCTCTTCATCGTACTGTTTTGTAGTTCTTGTTTATTATGATCCTTTAGCTCCTTTTCATTCTTTTCTTCTATTACTTCTTCTTCTGCCTCATTAAAGTTGTTGTTATTTTGTAGTTTTTATTTATTTTGTCTCATTTGGTGCTTATCTTGGTTGGTCCTGTTTATATTAGTTGTTGTCTATCTTGTTGTTGTTTTCATTGGTTCTTGTTTAGCCTATCCCCCTTTGTAATTTTTCCTTCATTCTTCATTTGTCAATTTTGCTCTTGTTCAATTTTGTCCCCTTCGTAACTTTTCCTTCATCCTTGGTTTAATAATTTGTCTACTTTGGTCCTGTTCATATATATTGTTTCATTTTCTGTTCCATTAGTTCTTGTTCATCCTGTTGTTTTAATTAGTTCTTCATTTTGTCCCCTTAGTAATTTCTCCTTCATCCTGGGTTTAATAATTTGTCTATTTTGGTTATATATTGTTTGATTTTTCTGGACCTAGTTCTTGTTCATCCTGTGTTATATGGTTTAAGTTTTGTTTGGTAATTAATTCTTCATCTCTAAGTTTGTTCTTCGTTTAAACAGTTTCATTTGCCTTTATTCCTCCTGTGTTCATTACTCAAGTTCATCCTATGTTCTCTGTCTTCACTCACATAGCTTCCTTCATCCTATACATTTAAACATAGTCCTTTTATTTCCTCATGTCCTTCGGTGATTCAAGTTCATAATTCTATCACTAATTATCACTATTAACTTGTATAGATGAGTCATTTTATCTAAACCCCTCCTTTGTTAACCTTATTTCATCTGTAGCTTCGTTAGTGCAAGATATTCCTCCTTAATAGAGCATACAGTAGCTTCCTATATTCATCTTTAATTATCTATACACTCGCTAGATGGACCACACAATCTATCACAGTTGTCCATTAAATTGCAAAGCCCTCTACGTTTTCTTCCATATATTTGTTCCAGTCTGCTAATCCCCTACATTATTATCTCCCATTTTTTCTTTATCATTCATTAGTGATGGCAGTAACTCTTCTTCTGTTACTATATCGACACCCGTTTTCTTCACTATTCATTATCCACTATTTTTTATACATTCTCGGTAGAAAACGATAGAAATAATCAAAATATGAGAAAAAGTCAATGTGTGTTTTCTTCGCTCCCTTGTTTTTTTTTTTTTTCTCCATGCTCGATCACCACTCTAATTATTCTCCTCACTGTTTCCTCTCAATCTTGTTTTTCCTTACTGTTTTCCCTCTCTCATTTTTTTTTCCTTTCAATCTTTTTTTTTATTCACTTTTCATTTCTTCACTTCGTTCAGTGTTTCCTTTCAATCTTGTTTTCCTTCCTTCACTGTTTCCTCTCAATCTTGTTTTCCTTACTGTTTCCCGTCTCTCATTTTTTTTCCTTGGTGCTTTCCTTCATTCCTTCACTTCCTCTTTCTTTCAATCTTGTTTTCCACCCCTCATTGTTTCCTCTCAATCTTGTTTTCCTTCATTCCTATACTTCTCTCACTTTTTTCCCTCCCTCACTCCTCTCACAAGTTATCATCCTTCCTCTACTCATTCCTACATTTCCCTCATTTCCTTCCCTCACGCACTCCTCTCAGTCACCGTCCATCTTCCCTCATTTCTACATTTACCTCACTATTCACTCTTCCATTTACTCGACTCCCTCCCCTCCTCCTCAGGCCATTGTCCTCTGCCTCGCCGCCCTGGTCGCCGCCGAGAAGCTCCCAGCAGCCAGCCCTCCTCCCCCAGTAGCTATCCTTCTCCAGAGCCAGGTTAACCCCGATGCCTTGGGTGCCCACAGCTCTAACTTCGAGTCAGAGGATGGTATCTCAGTCTCCCAGTCCGGCAGTGAGAGTCTGACTGGTGGTTCCAACATCGCCGGTTCCTTCAGGTGAGGCTCTTGAGTGGCTCCGTGTTTGGTTGTCACAGTGCCGCTTGAGTGCGTGAGTATTAACCCCTTCAATATCAGGACACGTTTTCATATTCATTCTGGTCATTTGGCGGTTTTATACAGCGTCAGAAACTTGAATAGGGGATTGAAATAGTGAATACTCTGGCAATTTAATCATCTCACCTCCACAAACCCTTCCGAATGTAAATAAAACCGTCTAATCACACCCAAATTTCAAGGTAAAAATGTGTTCCAGTACTGAATAGGTTAATGTAAGAATTGTTGACCCAGTTATGGCGCCGCAGCAAGTCATATCACCAAGAATGTATTAACACTAGAGCAAACAGCAACACCTTCTGGCACTTGCAACAAACGCAAACCAATGCGAGACGGAACACCTGCATCGTCACCAAGCAACCGTGCACACCATCTCAGCTTTCAAACCTTTAATGAATAGCTACACAGTAATGGTGTTGAGTGACTGTAGGAGGAGGTGGTGTGTGATGAGTGGTGAGTGATGGCCCTCTGGCATGCCGCTTAGCCAACCCTGCCCACACACCACTCACCACATTTCTGCCACCTCTCACGGCAGCACCAGCCCACAAGCTACTTCAGAGTGTTAAAGTGAATAATTTCAAAATCACGAAAACTGGCCAAGCTTGCTGCGATAACCTAGCGAGGGAAGTCTGGTGCAAAGTTTTTCAATCTAGCGTGCGTCGTACGGCACTGGGCCCGCCACAACTGCCTGCCAGAGTGGTGTCCATTGAAGCAGCCGCGCCGTATTGCTTTCCGATACCTGAGCCTCTCCCTAACTCTGACTTGCAGTAATGAGGAGCTTGATCAAAACAATAATGATAATAATAATAATAATAATAATAATAATAATAATAATAATAATAATAATAATAATAATAATATCAATTCACTGAACATAATAAATAGTACAACTGTCTATGTTCTTGTGACTTAAATAACTATATACACTCAATTTTCAGAGAGTAAAGTCAATCTGCAATAGTGTGAAGGCATCTTAATTACGCAGAAACAACAGGAAAGATCATTGTAGCTTGATGGCACCTTAATTAAGATAAGAGAGAGAGAGAGAGAGAGAGATTAACACAAAACAATAGAACACTCATATAACAAATAACACAAATTCATAAACACTAAAACTTGAACCAACAAACCTTTCCCTGACAGTCACTCACCTAACAATCCACTCACACTACCTAACTGTCTCGTTCCAGCTTCCCCATCAACGGAGAGATCGTGACAGTGACCTACGTGGCTGACGAGGGTGGCTTCAGGCCCGACTCAGTCCTCCTGCCCGTCGCTCCCCAGCCCCTCCACCCAATGCCCCAGCACGCCATTGACCAGATCGAGAAGGCACGACTTGAAGATGAGGCTAAGGCACGTGAGGAAGCCGCTGCCCCCGCCGCCGCCAGAAAGTAGGCAGCCCCGCATCACCAGTTTCGACTTTAATTTATTTCACACGAGTCTTTCCCGGTATTTATTAATGTATTCAAATAAAGTCTCCGCAATGTAATGTCTTGTTTACGTCACTCCCTGCTGGTGGAGTGTGGGGAATGCTTACAATGTGTTCTGGCAGTGATTTTTTTTTTTTTTTTTTTATGTTAGAGGGGAAAACTTGACAAAGGCAACATAAGAAGAAAAAAAAAAGGCCCAATACTTGCCAGTCCCCTTGCAGGTCCGAGAGAGTTCGCCAAAAATAAGTGATATATGTCGCAGCCTTGAAGTCATTCCTTTCTTGATTTAGTCACGTACTATATATACGCGCACACACACACACACACACACAACTTCATTAAATAATCGTACTACAAAAGAACACACACACACACACACACACACACACACACACACACACGAAGGGCACTACGAACTTCATTAAATAATCATACTGAAAAAGAACACACACACATACACACGCACACATTGGATACTTACAAGAATCTTGAGTTATGGTGTTCGAAACTTCATTCTGCTCCTCCATCTCCCTCAACGCAACACAGCACAGCTCACGCCGCTTTACTGCCCTACTTCACTCACATCACTCAACACCAGAAACACTCCCGCAACACTGACACGCATCTGGCATCCCCCTGACACTCTTCTGGTATTTGTATTAGTCACGCAACACGAGGAAACTCAACAGTACATCTCACCACAGACTCTTTGATGTAAACATTGAGCGGTAATTCAAACCAAGGTTCAATATTTACTTCCAGGCTTCTTATTTTATTAACCGTGTAATATTTTTTAATTTACAGGTTAAATTTCGAGTATTTATGTATATTTTCACCTTTACTTGATGGAGAATTTTATTGATGTAATTTTTATGAATGTGTGATATAGTTTCTCAATGACTGCAATACCTCACTGGCGGGCGTACGAAAATACCACACTTTACATACTATAAGATGGAAAGGAATGAGCTTATGTATTAGAGCTAAAGGTAAACATAGATACATTCGCGCCTGCAGACCTCACAAACTACCCATGACAAATGAACGACAGTGGTGGAGTGAAAGTAACAGTTGTGAGAAGCGTGACAACTCCAGTAACGAAAAGCTTAAAGGTTTGCCTCGTGTGTATCAAAACCTACATCACTTTCATATGTCCACATTCTCAAAGGCTTTCTTCTCTCAGCAGGACTATTGACACAGGCCATTGCGGCATCTAGTCCTGTACTTGTGGACGATTTTTCTATCAGTAATGCAAAGTAGATATCGAACTAGCGATGGAAATGTGAAAAGTCTTGAAAATCTCTGTATCGTTGTGCACTGGAGCCTGGAAATAATGGTCTTATTTCCAATGTAGTGTCTCCCTTACCAGAAGTCCTAAAATGTATCAATAATCTTTCCGTTGTCAGGTTTTAGAAGACTGTCAGTAAAGCGTAGCGAAGACTTGAGGGAGGAAAAACAAAGGAGGTGTGTGAAGCGTAATTGGGAAAAACATCCTTTATCGTGGCATTCGTGTGTTTTCATGTTTATTTTACAGTTATTTGCCTCTCATAGTGGTCGATATGTCAATGAACGACTATTAGTATGCAAAACTTGAGGATATAAACGGAAAACAATATGTGAGACATGGTAATGGGTAAACACATACTCTGGCGTGGCATCAGTGTTTTCATGTTTATCTTCCAACTGTTTGCATCTCAGTGATTAATATGCTAAGGAATGACTGTCAGTAAGCGAAACTGAGGGAATAAACGGAAAAACAACGTGTGTAAGCCGTAATACTGGAAAATACATACTCTGGCTTGACATTAGTGTGTTTTCGTGTTTATCTTAGAATTGTTTCTCATAGTGGTTGACGTGTTAATGCAAGACTGCTAGTATCAAAACATGAGGGAATAAACGGAAAACAATGTGTATGAGGTCTGGTACTGGGAAAACACATACTCTGGCGTGACATTACTGCGTTTTCCTGTTTTTCTTACAAGTGTTTGCATCTCATAGTGGTTGATATGTTACTGTACGACTATTACCATGCGAAACTTGACGATATAAACGAAAAACAATGAGTGGTTTTTTTTTTTTTTTTTTTTTACGTAGGGAAGAGGGCCAGCCAAGGGCAAAAAAAAGAAAGTTAGAAAAAAGCCCACTTGAGCGCTGGCTCTCCAAAGAGTTCAAAAAGTGCCAAAACCGTCAGCCAGAATTAGGGGAGCAAATGCCTCGATACCTCCCTCTTAAAAGAAGACAAGTTGTAGGAATTCGGAAATACAGATGCAGGGAGGGAGTTCCAGAGTTTACCAGTGAAAGGGATGAATGATTGAGCGTACTGGTTAACTCTTGCATTAGAGAGTTGGACAGAATAGGGATGAGAGGAAGAAGAAAGCCTTGTGCAGCGTGGCCGCAGGAGGAGGGAGGCATGCAGTTAGCAAGATCAGTAGAACAGTTACCATGAAAATAGCGATAAAATATAGAAAGGGATGCAACATTTCGGCGGTGAGAAAGAGACTGAAGACAGTTAGTCAGAGGAGGGAGTTGATGAGACGAAGAGCTTTCGATTCCACCCTATCAAGCAAAGCTGTGTGACTGGAACCCCCAAACATGCGAAGAGTACTCCATACAGGGACGGATAAGGCCCTTATACAGAGTAAGCAGTTGGAGGGGCGAGAAAAACTGGCGGAGACGCCTCAGAACACCTAATTTCATAGAAGCTGTTTTAGCAAGAGATGAGATGTGAAGTTTCCAGTTAAGATTATGAGCAAAGGACAGACCGAGGATATTCATTGTGGAAGAGGAGACAGTTGAGTGTCATTGAAGAAGAGGGATAGTTGTCTGGAAGGTTGTGTCGAGTTGATAGATGGAGGAATTGAGTTTTGAGGCATTGAAAACTACTAGATTTTCTCTGCCCCAATCGGAAATCTTAGAAAGATCGGAAGTCAGGCGTTCCGTGGCGTCCCGCGTGATCTGTTAATTTCCTGAAGGGTTGGACGTCTCTGAAAGAACGTGGAAAGATGTAGGGTGGTATCATCAGCGTAGGAGTGGATAGGGCAAGAAGTTTGGTTAAGAAGGTCATTAATGAATAATAGAAAGAGAGTGGGTGACAGGACAGAACCCTGAGGAACACCACTATTAATAGGTTTAGGAGAAGAACAGTAGCCGTCTACCACAGCAGCAATAGAGCGGTCGGAAAGGAAACTTGAGATAAAGTTGCAGAGAGAAGGATAGAAGCCGTAAGAGGGCAGTTTTGAAATCAAAGCTTTATGCCAGACTCTATCAAAAGCTTTTGATATGTCTAACGCAACAGCAAAAGTTTCACCGAAATCTCTAAAAGAGGATGACCAAGACTCAGTAAGGAAAGCCAGAAGATCACCAGTAGAGCGACCTTGACGGAAGCCATACTGGCGATCAGACAGAAGATTGTGAAGTGACAGATGTTTGAGAATCTTCCTATTCAGGATAGATTCAAAAACTTTAGACAAGCAAGAGATTAAAGCTATAGGACGGTAGTTTGAGGGGTTAGAACGGTCACCCTTTTTAGGAACAGGCTGAATGTAGGCGAACTTCCAGCAGGAAGGAAAGGTAGAAGTCGATAGACAAAGTTGGAAGAGTTTGGCCAGGCAAGGTGCAAGCACAGAAGCACAGTTTTTGAGAACAATAGGAGGGACCCCATCAGGTCCATAAGCCTTCCGAGGGTTTAGGCCAGCAAGGGCATGGAAAACATCATTACGAAGAATTTTGATTGTAGACATGAAATAGTCAGAGGGAGGAGGAGAGGAGGACAAGCCCAGAATCGTCCAAGGTGGAGTTGTGAGCAAAGGTTTGAGAAAAGAGTTCAGCTTTAGAGACAGAAGAGATGGCAGTGGTGCCATCAGGATGAAATAAAGGAGGAAAGATGAAGAAGTGAAGTTATTTGAGATGTTTTTGGCTAGATGCCAGAAGTCACGAGGAGAGTTTGAGTTTGAAAGATTTTGACATTTCCTATTTATGAAAGAGTGTTTGGCAAGTTGAAGAACAGACTTGGCATGATTCCGGGCAGAGATATAAAGTGCATGAGATTCAGGAGATGGAAGGCTCAAGTACCTTTTGTGGGCAACCTCTCTATCATGTATAGCACGAGAACAGGCTGAGTTAAACCAAGGTTTAGAAGGTTTAGGTTGAGAAAAGAATGAGGAATGTACGCCTCCATGCCAGATACTAACACCTCTGTTATGCGTTCAGCACAAAGAGATGGGTCTCTGACACGGAAGCAATAATCATTCCAGGGAAAATCAGCATAATACCTCCTCAGGTCCCCCCAACTGGCAGAGGCAAAACGCCAGAGGCACCTTCGCTTTGGGGGATCCTGCGGAGGGATTGGAAAAATAGGACAAGATACAGAAATGAGATTGTGATCGGAGGAGCCCAATGGAGATGAAAGGGTGACAGCATAAGCAGAAGGGTTAGAGGTGAGGAAGAGATCAAGAATGTTGGGCGTGTCTCCAAGACGGTCAGGAATACGAGTAGGGTGTTGCACCAGTGTGAGGCGTAGTACTGGAAAAACACATACTCTGGCGTGATATTAGTGTGTTTTTGTGTTTATATTACAATCGTTTGCATCTCATAGCGATAGGTATCTTAATTAACGACTAAGAGTACGAAAAACTTGAGGGAATAACGTAAAACAATGAGAGTAAGGTGTAGTACTGGAAAAAGATACCCTGACATGATTTTAGTGTGTTTTCGTGTTTATCTTACAACTGCTTGTATTTCATAGTGATTGATATGTTAATTTAAGACTACTAGTGCACAAAACTTGCGGGAATAACGTAAAACAATGAGTGTGAGGCGTAATACTGGAAAAACACATACCCTGGCGTGAAATTAGTGTGTTTTCGTGTTTATCTACTTGCATTTCATAGTGATTGATATGTTAATGCACAACTGTTAGTATCATCAGTGCTCTTCTTATCTACGTCAGCCTCAGAGTGTTCCGTGTGTGGCTTCTGCGAGGTGTAGAATGTGTGGCCACCAGTGTACACCGCCACCTGTGAAAAATAAAGACAAATAAAGTAAAGCAATAAAGCTGTAGCCAATTGTGCGTTGTTTGTGTTATGGTGATGTGCACGGCTATTGCTACTGTCATTGTACGTATTCAAAGGCCAATTAACTTTGTGCTTATTATCGAAAATTGAAACACATATATTGAGGGTTATCACCTGCCCCCCCCCTCTCTCTCTCTCTCTCTCTCTCTCTCTCTCTCTCTCTCTCTCTCTCTCTCTCTCTCTCTCTCTCTCTCTCTCTCTCTCTCTCTCTCTCTCTCTCTCTCTCTCTCTCTCTCTCTCTCTCTCTCTCTCTCTCTCTCTCTCTCTCTCTCTCTCTCATACCTTCCCTAACCTTAGACCAGTATTACCAACCCTCCCTCTCCTACAGGTAACTCACTCACCACGCACTCCAGCACCAGCAGGAGACAACTGAGTGTCGCGCCGGCCCCGAGGAGGATGAAGATAGCAGCCACGTCAGAGAACCCTGCGTTGATGACAGCTCTAGTGTCGCATGTATTGGGTCCCGCTGTGAGCTGCCACTTGTTCCTCAGTTTCTCTATCAGTCCTGACTCACGCATCTTCTGTAGGCTAAAGAGAAGGAAGTGGAGGGCGAGGGCATGCAGGAAAGGTGATAGGGATATACTCAGGGAATATCCTCAGTTTGCTCCCAGACTGTAGGATGTTGAGGCAAAAAGCTGTGCAATATCTGTATTTATTTATTGAAGTATTTGTATTCTTGTTGTGTATACTGTCTATTTATATATTTTTGATACTTTAACCTTAAGTCTTTGTATTAATTTATTAAGTCAACAATAAATGTATCAATCAATCAATCAAGGATGATGGTAACAGAGAGCACACACGCACATATACACACACATATTGCGTCTGTATTTCCTCTCGATATAGTAGTTTCAAAAGGGAGGTTTTAAGACACTTTAGACTGGATACTTTTTTTATGCAGGAGAGAAACCAGCCAAGAGCAACAGAATATTAAAAGAAAAAAAAAACACGTATTTACCTGCAGAAGGAGAGGGAGGATTGGAGGCACTGGTCTTGAGAAAGTTAGCGAAGGTATGAGACTTGAAAATGAAGAAAAATAAAGAAAAGGAAAGAAAGAAAGAGAGGAAAGAAGAAATAGATAAATAAACAAATAAAGAAAGAAAGAAAGAAAAAAAAAAGGAAAGAAAGAAAGGAAGAATTTGCTGTTCAGGAAATGACTTTTTTTTTATATTTCTTGCTGTTTTTGTAGTTCTAAGCACCCTCCACCTCATATACACACCTGTGGTCAAAGATTCTCCTGAAGGGGGAGTGTTTCTGCAGACCAATACCACTGCCCCCCGTGATGTACAGCCGGGGCAGCACCTTGATCTTACACGAGTCCCCAGGTGGAAGGTTCCTTATATAGTAGTTAGTGTAGATGTCCACCCCGATAAACACGTATTTACCTGCAGAAGGAGAGGAAGGGTTGGTAGCACTGGTCTTGAGAAGGTTGGCGAGGGTATGAGACTTGAAATTGAAGAAAAGAAGAAAGAAAAAGAAAGAAAGAAAGGAAGAAAGGAAAAAAAGTAAGAAAGAAAGGAAAAGAAGGAAGAAAGAAAGGAAAAAGGAAGAAACGAAGGAAAGAAGAAGGAAAGAAAAAGAAAAAAAGAGAAAAAAGAAAGAAAGGAAGGGAAAAAGGAAAAAAGAAAGGAAAGAAAGAAAAGGAAAAAGAAAGAAAAATGTTTGTGTTATGGTGTGGCACTAGCTGTGTGGTTAGGTGTAGTGAAAGTTAGTGAAGGTTTATGAGTTGAAGAAGAAAGACATGGTGGTCCTTGTTAAGCTGGTACACTAGCGAAGATAAGCCAAGGTCACGTGAAGAATCTGAATTTGTAGACAATATCTGGGAAACCAAATCACGGTTTACCTGAATGGATGTGAATTTAATTGTTTTTTTTTTTCTTTCTTTTTTTCACACCATATGGGCCTTTCACGGGAATTCAAGAGCTAAAGAGGGTACTTTCTTGGGGGTACCTTCTATCTCAAAGCCCACCTGCTAGGAAACCGTTGCTCTGAGTGAGGAAGCCCAACCTACACTCGGACCGTGGACAGGATTCGAACCCGTGCGCTTGGAGACCCCTCGGACCCCAAAGTACGCATGGTTTCACTGTACCACGGCGGCCTCTAACTAAGGGATGCTTGAAAATTGTTAATGTTTAGCTCAGGAAGAAGAGATAAAGAAGACCTAACACGAGATTTTTTTATATATATGGAAGAGGGGAAGCTGACCAAGGGCAACAAAAAATGGAAAATAAAAAGGCTCACTGAATTTACCTGAGGAATGGTCCAAATTGTTGTTTACCTGATGAACGGTCGATTAACGGACTCACCTGATCGAGAAGCCGTAAATGATTTTGTTTACCTAAAGATGAAATGTTGATATGCCTCTACATATTCAGATCAAAGAGGGACTCAAATGTGTGTGTTTACCAAAGAGCTGGTTTAAAGAGCTTGGATTACTTTTAAAAGGGCTTTCGTAAACACACACACACACACACACACACACACACACACACACACACACACACACACACACACACACACACACGATTAGACTAAACCAAATGTTACTCACCACCAAAATGCAGACTTAAATAGAAAATAATGAATACAACTTAAATCATTCCCCCCAACACACACACACATACACATACACACTAAAATGTCTCCTGGATTCAAAACAGTGTAGGTTATTGATGATATAATAGATTTGAGGTGAATAATTCTTGTTTATTGTTGACCCACTCTCTGATCACGAGGACAGACTACGGTTTTCCTCAAGATCTGACAACCACGCATTCCCTGGGACACTATTCAGACTGAGACACAGAAGCCACGTTAGAGTAGACAGACTATACCACCACCACCACCACCACCACCAGAAATGAAGGAGACACGCACCATTTAAGACCTTCTGCAGTCCCTCATTGTAGGAGCTCACAAGGTTATCTGGGGACCGAAGCACCACCTTCTGCCACGCCCTCAGCAGGACTTGACACGCTTCATTCTGGGAGCCCACACATGTTTGCTGCTCCCGCCCAAAGAAAGAAAGGAGTTTGCTTATAAAAACTTCTGATTCGCCTCCTTCAGTACCATGACACGTTTTCTTATTCACTTTCCTTACTATTTGGTGATTTTGTATAGCTTCAAAACTTATGTTGGGATTGAAATAGTGAAGACTCTGGCCATTTATCTTCCGGCCTCCATAGACTCTTCCTAATGTCAATAAAATCGTCTAATCACATCCAAAACTCATGGTAAGAATGCGTCCCAGTACTGAAGGCGTTAAAAGGTAGGAACGTGAGACCTATCAAGAAAAAATGTATACCTATAAACAAATATCTCAAAATGTTTCAAATCCTTCATCTAACTACACACATGAGAGGATCTACATGTAAACAATTGGAATTCAAGTTATACATGTGGAATTTAAGAGTAGGTTCAATTTATGCAAGTTTATAGTCAAGACAAATGGGGTAATAATGGTATTTCAATAGAAGGTTTATTTTATAACCTCACTAAATCTACGAGACTTAAATGAATGAAAAAAGAGAAGAAAAATGGAAAAAATTTGAAGAGGAAATGAAAATAGGAAGGAAAGAGAAGAATCTTAAGAATAAACTAAAGAAAACAAAAAAATAAGGATAACCTCACAAGACATACGAGACTAAAATAAAGAAAGAGAAGAAAAAAAATGGAAAAAGTTGAAAAGGAAAGGGAAACAGGAAGAAAAGAGAACAATCTTAAGAATAAACTAAAAAGAAAACAAATACAAGAACTAATAAAACAAAAACAACAGTAGAAAGCAAAATGAATGGAATAACTACGTGCAATCTTAAGAATAAACTAAAAGAACACAAGAAATAAATGAAATAAAAGTAAATAGAATAATCATGGATGTGTAAAACGACAAATAAATTAAAAAAGTGGAATACAAGTGAATGGAAATATGTATGTGTTTGTTTGGCATTCACTAACCGAGGCTATCACTTGAAAGAGATCGTTCCTGTTGCATCCCGCGTCCCATCCTGACTGCCTGGCCAACCCCCGCAGGTCAGTGAAGGGGAGGGGCGCCGGCTGCTCCACCGCCAGATGCGAGACCAGGGTAGCAGAGTAAGATGTGTACACAATGACAGACACGCCGTACCCAAGCCAGTGAATCGCCCTCGCCGCCACGCCAATTGGACACGTGCTGGAGCCTGCAGAAGGAATACAAAGGGAATACAAAGGAAAGACCAAGCAACAACAGATCCTGGGGTCCTTACTAGGCTGCTTGGTTAACTATTCTATACTAACTACACAGTGTGAGAGACAGGACAGCAAAGCAGGAGGAGGAGGAGGAGGAGGAGGAGGAGGAGGAGGAGGAGGAGGAGGAGGTGAGTACATTAAATATTTCTCAAAAAACTTGTATAATGTTGACAGTTTTGAAGACTCCTCAACACTTGAAGAAGAAGAAGGAGGAGGAAAGGTAGAAGAAGAGGAGAAGGAATATGAACAAGAAGAATAAGGACGAAAACAAAAGGAAAGATAGATAGATAGACTAATAAATAGATACACGGAAAGATAGATACGAAATAGATAAATAGAGGAAGAATGAACTTAAAATCAATCTTTAATCAGAAACTAAACTTAAAGACTGAGACATCAACCAGCCAGTCAGTCACCCAACCACTCAACCACTCAGTCACACAGTCAGTCGGTCACTTAGTCAGTCAGTCACCCAAACACTCAGTCACAATCATTCACTCAAGTACCGTTTCAACCAGTTACCCAAAAAGATCAGCCAGTCAACCATACAGTCACCCAACCAGTTACTCACCCAAACAGTCAGTCACACTATCATTTACTCAAGCATTCTTTCAACCAGTCACCAAAAAAGTCACTCAGTCAGTCACCAAGCCACTCAACACTCATCCACTCCTTTAGCCACAGCCTTACCCTGCTGCAGAAGAGCTGAGAGCATATACCAGGAAGCAACGCCCATAGTGACTGGCTCTTCCTGCGTGGGGACGTAACTCTGCTGAAGCCTCTCGATGAAGAAGAGCGCGGCCGCCAGGAGCACCATATTAGCGGCAATGCACCAGTACATGCGTGTTTCCATGGGAGTGGTATAAGCCAGTAGTTTCTTGGTGAAGTCCTCTTGTTTGGAGACGAAGAGCTTGCGGCTGTGAGGAAGTGCGTTAGTGTGTATGTGTGTAAGGGTTAAAATGTTTGGTGTACTGTACATGGCCCAGGTTTGAAGTATTAGTGTGTGTGTGTGTGTGACTATATAACTCCTGTATTCAGAAGCCCTTTTTTAAATCCAAGTAAACCCAGTGTACTTTCCTCATCGCACTTTAATCCCCCTCTAAGAACACTGCACACTCACCTTAGCACATTGATGGGCTGTGTGTAGGTGACCACTTCCTGTCGCTCCTTCGTGAGAGACAACAGGGATATAGTCAGGTCCGCCTCTCTGGTCTGCAGGGCGCCAACCATCCCCGTCCACTCGTTAGTAGAACCTTCCTTGAGCTTCCCGTAGGCGTAACCCTTTAGCACTTGTAACTCAGCCTGCCAGGGACACACACATACACACACACACACACATTATAATCGTGTTCATAGTCTATCAAAAATCATAACTGGTTTTCGTCGTGTCATGCAAACTTACGTGAAATTATGGTGTTCCTTAAGAGCAGTGATGGTGTCCCCCGCGAAGCCTGTGATGCTGTCCTCGCTAATGTATGTCGTCATGAACTCAAACACCTGAAGGAGTGGCAGGAAATTGAAGTACTGCTGTGGAGTCGCTATAAGGAAGGTTCGTGTTTACCTCCTGTCATAGAAAATGGATGACTTTTTATCTTTTAAGGGAAGCTTTAATACTTTACTTTTACCTATGTAGTGTGTTGTAATAGTGGAATCTTGTACAGTGTGATCGCCCGAGGGATGGAATTCTATCTACTTCGTGTAATAGAAAATGGATTACTTTTTTTCTTTTAAGGGGAAGCTTTTCTACTTCACTTTTAATCTGTGAAGAGCGTTGTGGTGATGGAATCTTGTACCGAGAGTGTTGTAGTTTCAATATTCTTAGTAAGTTACGTCAGAAAGATGAGATTATGAGATTAACAAGACTGGTAAAAAGTTGAAGATTGAATACGAAAAGAAAAGATGATGGTAAAATTTTGAGGGTAATAAAATTAATGAAAGCTGCACGTGCTCTCTCTCTCTCTCTCTCTCTCTCTCTCTCTTTCCTTACCTTCACACCGACACCTCTCAGTGGATAGCCGTGGAAGTCAGCGCGCCTCTCAAGCTTACTAATGGTGATAGGTGTGTACCCTCCCTGCGGCGACCACTCCCCTGCAGCCTCCACCAACACCCCGCCCCTCGGCCCTACCCTGTACGCCGCCATCACCTGCAGAAGGAACACAAAGGAAGATCAAGTATTTTACCCTTTCAGTACACAAAAATTAGCTAATGAAAAGTTAAAGGGACTACAAAAACTATCACTGTAGTCACGAGAGTAGATCTGAAACCAGCCACAATATTCAACTATAGAATAACAAGCAATTGAAACCACTAGTGAGAGTTCGAAGCCCGAATCACTGCACTCGTGTTCACAAAGGAATACAAAGGAATACAAAGTCGCTGCTTGGAAACTGCTTCTAACTAACTTTGTCTTCATTTTGGCATTTATTTATCTATTTTTGTGTTGTGTGTGTGTGTGTGTGTGTGTGTGTGTGTGTGTGTGTGTGTGTGTGTGTTGAGTTGTTTATATATTGCTTGATTCTGTACGAAAACTGTGGTCAATAAACTATCTATCTATCTATCTATCTATCTATCTATCTACACATTCTACACTGAAGACAGATAGGAGAGCACGGGAGGAAAGTTCCGTGCATTTGTGGCGTCACCTTAATGAGTCCCGGGCAGGTGTCGTGAGAGGCGTACAGGAAGTCAGAGTTGATGTAAATGTTGAGGGTAAGAGCGTGAGCCACCAGCGTGGGCGTGTCTGACGGCTTGGTGAGAATGAACCAGTGAGTGTCATCAAGCAACTCTTTCCTGCTGGCCTGTGCAGAGAGAGAGAGAGAGAGAGAGAGAGAGAGAGATTTATCACATGAACAATAAAACAACTAATAATAATAATGGCAATAATAATTCTACTACTACTACTACTACTACTACTACTACTACTACTACTACAGCTACTACTATTACTCTTACTACTACTACTACTTTTACTAATACTACTACTACTACAAAAATAACAGCAATAATAACAACGGCAACCATAGTAGTAGTAGTAGTAGTAGTAGTAGTAGTAGTAGTAGTAGTAGTAGTAGTAGTAGTAGTAGTAGTAGTAGTAGTAGTAGTAACAGTAGTAGTAAGAGAAACAAGACACTTTCCTTCCACACACACACACACACACACACACACACACACACACACACACACACACACATATTACACAATTCTAAGCTAAACAAATACAAGGATAGCAGTTTGTTTCCTCACCTCATCCAGCCAGACACGCGTGGCATTGCTGTAGGCGAGGACGAAGGCGTGGGAATAAGTGGATGCCTTGGGTTCATCTGAGGGAGGTGAGTGTGAGTGCGTGTGTGTGTTGGTTGCTCTCCCGGCCGTCCACAGCTTTGAGTACAGACCTGAGGCTACAGCACACGCCGGGGTAAACTCATCTGCAGTGGTAGTAGTAGTAGTAGTAGTTGTAGTAGTAGTAGTAGTTGTAGTAGTAATGATATTTGTAGTAGTTGTGATAGTTGTAGTAGTAGGGATGGTTGTAGCAGTAGTAGTAGTAAAAGATGTTATTATTATTGTTGTTGTTGTTGTTGTTGTTGTTGTTGTTGTTGTTGTTGTTGTTGTTGTTGTAGTTATGGCAGTAGTGTTGGTGGTGGTGGTGTGCGTCATTTGTTTAGTTCTCTCTCTCTCTCTCTCTCTCTCTCTCTCTCTCTCTCTCTCTCCTCTTATAGTATACTTTCCCTCACCCATATATCCTCATTTTCTATCCATACATAACACTCAGGTCAGACTCACCCTCCCACACCCTCCCTCGGCCACCATCTACCTTCTTTAGGGCGGAAGACACCTCGTATGTCACGCTATTTCTTCATCCTAGGTTATTACTGGCACTCTACCACGCTTCACTACAGTCACCCAGCATTTCCCCAACTTATCTTCCTCCTGTTCCCTTTAAGCCCTTCAGTAATAGGACGCGTTCTCATATTCATTGCGTTTACTATTTGGTGATTTTATACAGCTTCAGAAACTTACGTGGGTATAAAAATAGTGAAGATTCTGGCCATTGATCTTCTGACATCCATAGACCCTTCCTAATGTAAATAAAATCGTCAAATCACACTCTAAAACTCAAGGTAAAAAATGCGTTCCAGTACTAAAGGAGTTAATCTGTTTGTTATTCTCGATTTTCTTTACCAGATTGCTGAAATGTCTAAGGAAACTTGATGAAGAGAAGTGATTGCTCAGATGGACGCTGTTAAATGTATATAAAATCGTCTAATCACACCCCAAAAACTCAAGGTAAAAAATGCGTTCCAGTACTGAAGGAGTTAATCTCTTTGTTATTCTCGATTTTCTTTACGAGATTGCTGAAATGTCTAAAGAAACTTGATGAAGAGAAGTGATTGCTCAGATGGACGCTGTTAAATGTAAATAAAATCGTCTAATCACACTCTAAAACTCAAGGTAAAAAATGCGTTCCAGTACTAAAGGAGTTAATCTGTTTGTTATTCTCGATTTTCTTTACGAGATTGCTGAAATGTCTAAGGAAACTTGATGAAGAGAAGTGTTTACTCAAATGGACGCTGTTATGACTTGGAAAACATAAAAGAATACGTTATAACAGACAAGTATGGTACATTTTTACAACGGTGCAGAAAGAAAATGGTTACAGAATATAAAAAAAGATGATATGCATAGAAAAAAAACGTTTACAGAGAGAGAGAGAGAGAGAGAGAGTAGAATATAAAAGTTTAATCGTGGCTAAAAGTTTATCCACACTAAAAAATATATATAACCAGCTTGTAAACATTCGATAAACAGTGAAAGCAAGAAAATTTAGCTTCCATACAATATTCCCTGATGTAGAAGGGCTTTAGAGTACAAAAAATGCAAAATGAGAGAGAAAAAGTGGTGATTAAGTGGAGAAACAGAGCAGAGAGGATTTTCTGCATCATATATAGAGGTGTAGCAATCATTCATCCTCACACACCCTTCAAAAATTTGCTGCCATATTAAATTCCCTAATGTAAAACAGCTTTAGAGTACAAAAAAAAATGGAAATAAAAGGGAAGAGTGGTGACAAAGAGAAGAAATAGAGCAGAGTTGCTTCATATGATAGAGGTAGCAATCACTCTGCCTGACACCCTTCAAGCCATCACGAGTATCAATTTACATGCTAGAGGTAATGCACGGGACCTCTCACCAATGGATATCCATCACTATATCACAGGCATTCCGTTTACTTCCATTTACATGACTTAGTGTGGTGATAATGTTGTATGCATGACTATGTGTGTGTGCGTGTGTGTGTGTGTGTGTGTGTGTGTGTGTGTGTGTAATTCACCTCGGTCGTCTGCTGGTCACCCAGCCAGTCTTCCCCATTACGGAGCGAGCTCAGAGCCCATAGACCGATCTTCGGGTAGGACTGAGACCACAACACACTCCACACACCGGGAAAGCGTGGCCACAACCCCTCGAGTTACATCCCGTACCTATTTACTGCTAGGTGAACACACCCCACACATTAAGAGGCTTACCCATTTGCCTCGCCGCACCGGAACTCGAACCCGGCCCTCTCGATTGTGAGTCGAGCGTGCTAACCACTACTCTACGTGGTGTGTGTGTGTGTGTGTGTTATCATTATTACTTATTAAATCATGATGGAGTACTTTATTTGGTATTTATGTTTCTCTCTCTCTCTCTCTCTCTCTCTCTCTCTCTCTCTCTTCCGTTTACATGTAGCGTGGTAATGTTTTAGTATACATGACTGTGTGTGTGTGTGTGTGTGTGTGTGTGTGTTTTCACTGTTTGATCTGCTGCAGTCTCTGACGAGACAGCCAGACGTTACCCTACGGAACGAGCTCAGAGCTCATTATTTCCGATCTTGGGATAGGCCTGAGACCAGGCACACACCACACACCGGGACAACAAGGTCACAACTCCTCGATTTACATCCCGTACCTACTCACTGCTAGGTGAACAGGGGCTACTCGTGAAAGGAGACACACCCAAATATCTCCACCCGGCCGGGGAATCGAACCCCGGTCCTCTGGCTTGTGAAGCCAGCGCTCTAACCATTGAGCTATCGGGCGTGTGTGTGTGTGTGTGTGTGTGTGTGTGTATCAGTATCACTTACCAAATTCTGGAAGAGTTGATTTATTTTTTATATACAGAATCTCTCTCTCTCTCTCTCTCTCTCTCTCTCTCTCTCTCTCTCTCTCTCTCTCTCTCTCTCTCTCTCTCTCTCTCTCTCTGTCTATCTATCTATCTATCTATCTATCTATGTATGTATCTATCTATCTATCTATCTATCTATCTATCTATCTATCTATCTATCTTACCGTTGTTCTCATCAAATATAAAGGTGACAGGTGACCAATTGTTGCTTGTAATTAACTCATAAACCAGGTGAGACACGCAGGAGCAGGTGGTGGTGGTGGTGGTGGTGGTGGTGGTGGTGGTGGTTAATAATGTCCACACAAACACACGTATAATTATTTCATTCACCTTGTTTTCTTCCATTTTGTTTTGTTTTCTTATTTTTGATAGTGTATTCTTAAGGTTAGTTTCCTTCTCTTCTTGTTTTCCGCTTATTTTCAATCTTTTTTTTATATTCTAACTTTTCCTTCTCTTTTTCTCATTTCACTTTTCATGATCGAGTTTTCCTTAATTTTTCTCTTTCCTTATTTCGTACTTTTAGCATTAGTTTCCTTTTCTTCTTGTTTTCTTTTATTTTCGACTTATCTTTACATTCTTACTTTCTTTTCTTCTCTTTTCTCATTTCACTTTTCCTAATCGGGTTTTCCTTCTCTTATCTCGTTACTTTCATTCTTTTCTCTCACTTATTTCGCAAAGTTACGATTGGTTCCTTTATAACTCACGTCAACGAAAACATCATTTATCTATTAATTTGTCTATTTGTTCATTTATTCTTCATGAGTATTGTTAGTACTAATGCTACGTTTGTGAAGTCTTATATGGCTTGTAACCTTAGCAAGAGAGAACAAACAAGTACAGTAGTAGTAGTAGTAGTAGTGGTAGTAGTAGTAGTAGTAGTAGTAGTAGTAGTAGTAGTAGTAGTAGTAGTAGTAGTAGTAGTAGTAAGAAAAAGAAGAGAAAAGTGATAAATGTCAGGTAAATGGGGTGGTGAAGTGTGTGTGTGTGTGTGTGTGTGTGTGTGTGTGTGTGTGTGTGTGTGTGTGCGAGCGTGCGTGTGGGTGAGATTGAACGAAAGAGAAAAAAATGAACGGAGATTATTAGATAAAAATGGGAAACATGACACACACACACACACACACACACACACACACACACACACACACACACACACAGGAATGAACAGTGAGGTATGACAGAGGCGAGGTGTGAATCCAGACTGAGAGCGGAAGTCTAGGTAAGTATAGATGTAACGATAAGAGACCACAAGTATAGCTAGCGCATGCCCTGTACACTACTGCTACTACTACTACTACTACTACTACTACTACTATTACTTTGTGCTACTACTGCTACTATTACTACTACTATGATAACTACTACTACTGCTACTACAACTATTACTACTACTACTACTACTACTACTACTACTACTACCATAATTACTACTACTGCTACAATTACTACTACTACTACTTCTACTACTACTAATACAAAAACTAATACTACTAGCACTAATACTAATACTAATACTACTAATGCTAATAGAAATACCACTGCTACTACTACTATCACTACTCTACTACTACTACTACTACTACTACTACTACTACTACTACTACTACATTATCCTCACAGAAACCAAGTAAAGAATAAACAGATGATTCAATTCCATAAAAGGAGTTTCCGATTCTAATAAAAGGTATTCTGATTCTTTTCTCTTTTATTTTCTTTGTTACGTGGCAGTGAGAATCTTGCCATGAGGAGACAAATTCCATTAAGTGCTTCAGGAAATTATTGATCCACACTCTTACTTTGAATAATTAAATAGATTCTGTTACTCAATTCGCAGTTCCCGATGTGTAATTCCGTCACGTAATAGTAGCAATAGTAATGGTAGTAATAATAATGGTAATAATGACAATAATAATAACAACAATATCGTACCCAAGTAAAAGACTATCGTACTTCATAAAAAAGAATAGGAGGAATATATTAACAAGCTGAAAATAAAATAAAAACACGAGACAAATGACAATAATAATGATAATAATAATAATAATAATGATAATAATAATAATAATAATAATAATAATAATAATAATAATAATAATAATAATAATAATAATAATAATAATAATAATAGTAATAGTAATGAAAGAGGATTATGCTTTCTTATTTATTACTTCATAAATTAACTTCAATGGCATTCAGAGAGAGAGAGAGAGAGAGAGAGAGAGAGAGAGAGAGAGAGATTACATTACAAAACCATATAAAAAAATTACATATCACTAAAATGTTAATATATCTAAACAAATACGAATAGAGAGAGAAAGAAACGAAAAGAAAATAAATAGAAATTGCTGTACTTATGAAGAAAAAAAACTAGTTATTTAAAGCAACACAAATTACAGACACACACAAGATAATCATACCAGAACAAGCGAAGAATGTGATAAGCTAGATAAACCACGTAGACAAAGGTTACCGTACCTGAACATAACACTATCGTACTCCATGAAAACAAGAAGAATACGATAAGAGACTATATAAATCACAATAGACAGAAAAGAAGATTATCGTACCAGAGCAAATCACTGTTGAAATTCATAAAAAAAAAGAGGAAAATATTAACTAGTTAAAAAAAATAAATAACGCGAGACAAAAAAAGATCATCGTACCCAAACAAAATATTATCGTACTTCATGAAAGAATAAGAAAAACACGATGACAAGCTAAAACACACACACACACACACACACACACACACACAGAGAGAGAGAGACAGAAAGAAGACTATCGTACCTGAACAGAAACTATCGTACTTCATGAGAAAATAAGAAAAATGCGATGGCAAGCTAAAAAAAATAGATAAATGAATAAAAAACACACACAGAAGAGATAAAAAAAAGGTATCGTCTTGAAAAATACACGCGTTATTCGCCAGCATTTCTCACTTCAGCAATTTCCGCGTCAGAAGTTCGAGGAGGAAGAGGAGAGCAGCTAAGAGAAGACCCATTAGGAGAAGAAAGAGAGGACCCTGTAGATGATTGACAGAAAGAGCCTTGAAAGGAGAATCAGCCACACTCGTCTCCTCTTTCTCGTCTCTTAATTCTCTCTCCTCTGGTTTCCTCTTCCCTCTTTTCCTTGCCTCCGCCATAACGTCCTTGCTCCATTTTTCATATAAACCTGCCTGGGGAAAAGAAAAAGAGCTATGAAATAAGAGACAGGGAGAAAATATATAAGATCTCCCTCCTTGGTGGTACATATTAGCATGATTTCTATAATGTAAACAGAAACACTCTTGAGAATCTTAGAAAACATTTGAGAGAGCAGAATGTTTACAAACCATCTTTCTTCATTATATCCTTATCTTACCTGTCACCTCCCCACCACCACCACCACCACCACCACCATTACCACCACTACAATACAAACAGGAGAAACACTTTAGATAACCTTTGAAAATAGTGGTGAGAGAGCAGAGCGTTTCTAAATCATCTTTCTTCTAAGTCCTCTGCTTTCCTTACTTGTCACCTCCACCACCACCACCACCACTACCACCACCACATAAACAGGAGAAGCACTTTAGAGAACCTTTGAAAACAGTGGTTAAAGAGCAGAGCGTTTCTAAATAAGATATCCTTTAAGTTATATGCTTCCCTCACCATCACCACCACCACCACCACCACCACCAATTACCTCCTTGACCGCCATAATACAACGGTCGACTCGAGGCTTGAAGGGAGCATCGTGGGGCATCGGCCAAGCGGAGAGGCCAGGAAACACACCGTCCCTGCCCAGGTAAAGCCGAGTGCTGCCGTCCCTTAAGGTGAAGCTCTCTGCAATGACGAGCTCCAGGTATCGTCTCACCTGGATGTGTGCTTGTCTGGGGTGTGAAAAAAGGTAGACAGGTGTGTTTGAGTCTTTCTATCTTATCTATCTACCTGTTTGTCTCTATTTATTTTGTTTTGTTGTTATTTTTGGCATTTTTCCTTGTTATTAGGTTTATTTATTTATTCACTTCTAATTTCTCCTTCTCCAGCTGCCCTATCTCCAATTTCTCCATTGTTTATACAGACTCACTTATCGCTGGCCTGCCTTAGTCCCTCCTGCGCAGACCCGACCAAGTCCATCCGCTGCGCTAAGGTCTTGAACACGTGCGAGTCTGACTTGCTGTAGAAATCACGGAACTGCGCACCGTAGGGAGGCATTGTCACCCTGAAGAAGATAAGAGATAAGAGATAGCTGGTTTATTATTATTATTATTATTATTATTATCATTATTATTATTATTATTATTCGTTTACTGATTTTTGTGTTTCTTTTTTATATTTTTCTCGTTTTCTTTTTCTTTTCTTGTCTTCTTTAGCTGGTAATGGAAGTATGGTTGTCTCTCTCCAAGTTATGATATGTGTGTGTGTGTGTGTGTGTGTGTGTGTGTGTGTGTGTGTGTGTGTGTGTGTGTGTTTAATAATTTTCTTCTTGTTTTCTTTACATTCCTTCGTTTTCTTTGGTTGTGATTTAAATGGTAATGAAAAATATGGTTTCTTTCTTCGTTTACTGATATGTGTGTCCTATTTTTTTTTTTTCTTCTTGCTTCCTAGTTCCCCGTTTTCTTTGACTCCAGAATAATGAGAGTATGAAAAGTAAATTATAAATCAAGCAATACGAATGTTATAAGATAAATATAGAAGGAAATGTATCAATAATTCAGTTTTCTATAATGTATTTCAATTTATCCTTTCTATTTCTTATCTTGAGAGAACCCAGTAATGAGAGTGAAGGTGAAGTATTATAATCTAACCAGTGTGTTAACTCTAGGAACTGCAAGGGGACTGGCTACTTAGTGGGGCATTTTTTCTCCTTTTATGTTACCCTTGGCCAGCTTTCACCCCTTACACAAAAAATAAGAGTTATAAAATGAATGTACACGGAAACACATCGACCATTATTTTTTTGACGGTTTTAAGCCCTTCAGTACTGAGACGCATTTTTAACCTTGATTTTTGGGTATAATTAAACTATTATATTCACATTAGGAAGGGTCTATGGAGGTCAGAAGATTAATGGCCAGAGTCGTCACTGATTTTCATCCTCACATAAGTTTCTGAAGCTGTATAAAATCACTAAATAGTAACCAGAATGAGTATGAAAATGCGTCATGGTACAGAAGCGGTTAAGTCAGCGTTTCCTTGTATTTCTCTTCTTGGGTGCTGGATTAATTGGTAATGAAAATAAAAGGAACGAAATATATAGTTGTAGAAAAGTAAAAAGGGGAAAATAGATGGAAATATATGGAGGGTTTAGTGGTTCTGGTGTTTTAACTTAGCCTTTCATTGTTGTGGGTCTTCTAAGCTGAGTAATGATTGAAGTGAGGAAGACGAATGGTGACGTGGCCTGAAGGAATGCCGGGATGTGATGGGCGTCAGGGAAAATATTACCCAGAAGCACGTGACAGCCAGTTTGCAGTGACCACACGGAGGGACGCTCAACACACACTCAGGTGAACAATGTCGTCACTAGAATGGCGTTACTATAGCACTCACGCACACACATACATACATGTACGCAAACACCAGCGGAAAACTATGAGTGAATAAAACACACACACACACACACACACACACACACACACAGCCGGTAGCTCAGTGGTTAGAGCGCTGGCTTCACAAACCAAAGGACCGGGGTTCGATTCCCCGGTCGGGTGGAGATATTTGGGTGTGTCTCCTTTCACGTGTAGCCCCTGTTCACCTAGCAGTGAGTAGGTACGGGATGTAAATCGAGGAGTTGTGACCTTGTTGTCCCGGTGTGTGATGTGTGCCTGGTCTCAGGCCTATCCGAAGATCGGAAATAATGAGCTCTGAGCTCGTTCCGTAGGGTAACGTCTGGCTGTCTCGTCAGAGACTGCAGCAGATCAAACAGTGAAACACACACACACACACTGCGTAGTGTAGTGGTTAGCACGCTCGACTCACAATCGAGAGGCCCGGGTTCGAGTCCCGGTAAGCGGCGAGACAAATGGGCAAACCTCTTAATGTGTGGGGTGTGTTCACCTAGCAGTAAATAGGTACGGGATGTAACTCGAGGGGTTGTGGCCTCGCTTTCCCGGTGTGTGGAATGTGTTGTGGTCTCAGTCCTACCCGAAGATCGGTCTATGAGCTCTGAGTTCGCTCCGTAATGGGAAGATTGGCTGGGTGACCAGCAGACGACCGAGGAGGTGAATTACACAAAGGTTCGTATTCTCAAACGCGTCAGTGCTTCACCTCAACTATTTCAAAAGGTTCAAATAAATTTACACGAAATTTTGAAGGTGTTTTACGGTTCTAGAGGTAGAGTGACAAGATTTCTACATTATTAACAGGGGCAAACACTCTTGAAAACCCCGCCAGTCACCTCTCTGGCTTTGAAAGAATAGTCGTGGTGAGAGAGCAAAGTTTTTTCTGAATACGGACCTTACAGACACACCTATCGACAACCTCCACAAGCTGCGGCAGAGTCTCAGGGCGCGGCGGGTACTTGGGGATGGTGAGGAAGGCCGTCAAGTTCCGCGATAGGCTGAACCGATGACCAGGGCGAAGATGAGCCAGGCACCCAGCACCAGCCTAGCCCGCGAGCCCATCCTGCGGCACCCCACACTAAGGTTTTGTCCGAAGAGGGTTCGCAGCGCCTCGTCCACCAGGGAGATCTGTCCGTCACGAGGGTTGTCTCTCAGCCACGTTGTCATCTGTGAAAGAAGCAAGGCGACTGTTTTCAAAGGCCACTTACTCGTGCTATAAGCAAGTATTCAGAAACGCTTTGTTCCTCACCGCGACTATTTTCCAAGGTTACAGAGATGGTTAGCGGGGTTCTCAAGAGTATTTCTCTTATAAATAATGTAAATGTCTTGTTAATCTGTCAGTAGAATACCTAAAACACGTTAAAACAGTGGATCTTAATCTTGGGACGTCAGTAATTTCCAAGGAGGGCGCTAGGTATTGGGAAAAAGCAGGAATTTGTCTTTCCTTAACGGGAGCAAGATTTATAAAAAGTTTATGAAAATGCAAAAGTATTCCCTTTTACTTTAAAATCTGGGAAATAACTGTATTCATAGATGCAAGGGAGGCGTGAAGGGAAGGACAAATTCCTTGACTACACAGGAGAGCAACAATAAGTACCAATCATTACACAAACATGGAAAAAATTACTTCTAAGATTTTATCCCAAAACTATAAAATTATCGTACTAGTGAAGCATCGTACCTCTCACCCCACAAATGTATCTTAACCATCACAAAGGGAACCAGGATAACTAAACCACTACACAAACATGGAAAAATTACTACCTTTAATGATTTCACCCTAAAAACTATTGTACTAGTGAAGAATTGTACCTACCTCACAAACGTACCTTAAGCAACACGAAGGGAGCAACAATAAATAAAAAAAAAGAATAGGGAAAAGATTACGACCTCTAATGATTTCACCTCAAAACTATCGTACTCTTGAAGCATCGTACTTCTCACCTCACAAACGTACCTTAACCAACACGACGGGGACGAGGAGGAGCGCCAGCAGGATGGAGAGCCACACCTCGTTAGCCAGCGGATAGTAGAGGCTGAGGAACTGTGGCCTGAGCAGAGGTTTGGTCATGCAGAAGGTCGGGGAGGCGTACTCGTAAGGGTAGGAGAAGGAGTAGTGTTTGAGGCGATCTGGCAACACTGCGTAGATTATTGTGGCCATGAATGCCTCTCGGTTCTCTACTTTCTCTGTCACCTGTTAGGGGAAAGGATTGTTTTACTTTTTTTGCATCAGTTAGTAATTGTGTTTCATTCTCAATAAATGTTTTCTTTCTTTTTTTTTTTTTCTTCTTAAAGCCATTCCTTAGTTTTTTTTTTTTTTTCTGAGGTATATTTCCTGCGTTCTCTTCAGCAAATAACTAAAATTTTCTCGCGAACAATTACATCCATTTCTCATCAAATTTTTAGACGTTTCTTCAGCAAATAGTGACTTTTTCCGTCATCCAAGGGAGGTGGTGGCGTGGTGGATAAGGTGGTGAGCGTGGGATCGGGCAGACGTCCATGCTTAGGTTCGAATCCCACCACGTATCGCCTTGAAACTTTGCCATTTGTCGAGTGGTTTAAAGTTACCTACATGTCACCATGATACCCAGGTTCTAGGTGGTTACACCAGAGATGCGCTTGGGTGGTGATATGGGCCCTAATATTGGTAACACTAATGGGTGAAAGCTGAGCAGCGCTTCCCATTCTCTTCAAGTAGACCTACAGGCGCTAAAGGCTATAATAAAAAAACAAAGAGATAAATAAATGAAAAAAAATAATAACTAAACTATTCTTAGCAAAATGATGTGTTCGTTTCTTAACAAATATTCACCTCTCTGCACAGCCCTCACCCACCCATCACTCACTGACTCACCTCACGCTAGCATAAACGCTCCCTCCACGCACTTCCCTTACCAAACACTCATTCACACTCACCCATCACTCACTGACTCACCCCAAGCTACCACATAAACACTTCCTCCACGCACTTCCCTTACCAAACACTCACTCTTCCCTCACTCAGACTTACCCCATCCTACCACTTCAACACTCCTATCATACAATCCCCATAACAAACACCCCATATTGTGAGACACTTTGAACCGCATCTCCACAACTTTGAAAAGCCTCTGTTTGAACATATATTGATTCCTTTGCTTGTTATGTGATTCTAGTGACAGATTAACACGGTTTGTACATTATTAACTGGAGAAACGATCTTAAGAACCCAGCGGACTATCTTTGTAGCCTTTGATAGACAGTCGTGGTGAGAGCAAAGCAATTCTGAATATAGCCAATTTACACTCTCCCTCACTGACTCCATTTCCACTCCAGCTAGACACGCCCACACGCCCACACGCCTACAGTACACGCCCTCACCTCGTTCCAGTCTGAAGTAGGAACGACAGCGACGGTGAAGTTAAGAGCAGAGGCCACAGCTTGCAGGAGGAGGTAATCTGTGCCGTGATAGCCGTCAGCAGCCCCTCTCTCCTCCTCCCCCTCCAACCAGTATGGTGGGAAGGGCCTGGCTGTCACCTTCACCTCCGCGCCATGGAAGCTGACGGAAGGAAGATCACAATTTAGTCTGATATTCTGAAAAACCTCTGCGCTGTATATCCATGACTTTCAGAAGGTTATGGGTGAAGTTACACAGATTTTTAAAGGTGTTTTTGGTGTTTCTGGTGACATATTAACAAGATTTCTTTACTAACATCAGTATCAACACTCGTAAATCATCCTTGTATCCTTTGAAAACAGTGAAGGTTAGAAAGTAATGTAGCACATATTCCAAAACACCTCTGCGCTGTATATCAATGAGTTTCAGGTTATAGTTGATGTTACGTGGGTTTTTAAAGGTGTTTTGGCGTTCTAGTGACAAATTAACAAGATTTCTTTATTATTAGTATCAATCATCCTTGTATCCTTTGAAAACAGTGTTGGTGAGAGAATAAATACAGAACATTCCAAAATACCTCTGCGCTGTGTATTTATAGCTTTCAGATGGTTATAGTTGAAGTTAGGCGGGTTTTTAAAGGTATTTGGCGGTTCTAGTGATAGATTAACAAGATTTCTTTACTGACATTAGCATGAACACTCGTAAACTATCCCTGTGACTCTGAAAACAGTGGTAATGAGAGACTGAGTACAGCATATTTACTAAAACATTTCTACGCTGTGTCGTCATAACTTTCAAAAGGCTTTAGTTGAAGATACACCGGTTTGTAAAGTGTTTCATGGTTCTAGTGACATTAACAAGAATTCTTTAATATCATCAATGGAAACACTTTTTTTTTTTTTTACGTAAGGAAGAGAACCGGCCAAGGGTTAAAGAAATCAGGATCGGCAAATCACCCCCGTGGCCTTTGAAAAGAGTGATAGGGAAAGAATAAAGCATCTGGCAAACCGTCCGTATTTCGAAACGCTTCACGAGGCACCGAAACATTACAGGGCGTTTACCTGAGGCGGCTTCCTTACACATAAGATCGATCATTAATTGCCCTCTTAGAATACCTCAGTCTCTTCCTGCTGTTGGCTGCGTGACGGGTACTATCATTGCGTCATGCATTCGTAAATCTGTCCCTAACATGGATCTGGGTTGAGAATAGTCTCGGGACAGCGTGGCACTATTAACCTCTTCAGTACCAGGATACGTTTTCATATTTATTCTGCCTACTGTTTGGTGATTTTCCACAGCTTCAGAAACTTTTGTAAGGATTGAAATAGTGAAGACAGCGGCCATTAATCTTCTGACCTCCATAGACGCTTCCTAATGTTAACAGAATCGTCTAATCGTAACCAAAACTCAAGGTAAAAATGCGTTCTAGTACTGAAGGGGTTAATTACTAAAAAAAAAAAAATACATAAAAACTGAGTAAAAATGAGAGAAAAAATAAACTAAAACACGAGGTATAGATTTCGTTACATCCACTTCAATGAAAGACTTAAACGTGAATGATAGAGAGAGCAGTTGTGAGGTGAAAGTGACAATGATAAAAATGATCGTGAACTTCTATACATTTCATTATGACCCCCATGAGAGAGAAAGACCTAGTTATTGATGGTAATGGCTGATGTGTGTGGTAATGCTGGCGTTAGTGACACAGACAGTTGTGGTGACAGAGAAATGGTGAGACTCTTATGCATCGTAATAGGCGAAGTGGGAGTGATACTTAGAATTTATTGATGGCGATAATGATGGCGATAGCATTAATAGTGATTTACATGGCTGTGATACTAGCGACAGTGACACAGCTATTAATGAGGTGATAGTGAGAATAGTAATAGCAATAGCGACAAAAACAAATGAAAGAGAAACAATAGTAACCACCATTACTCAGAGAATTTATCCTGTAGGAGATGGAGGCGGTGGATGAAGGTGGAATTAAGTACTGGTGTCTTCCTCTCTCCCTCTCCTCCACCCTGAGAAGACGTGGCCCCACGCTTGTGTAGGGCTGATAAAGGAACAACGTGGCCCTGAATGAAAGGAATTGTATTAGAGTCACTCCCTCTTCTAATAGCAATCCCACAGACAACAGCGAAGTGAAGGAAGCAAAGACAGAGTATACAGCCCCGTTGGAAAGACTTACCCAACGAACACTACTGTAACCTCACTTGTTAGAAAAATTTAATACTATTCCAAGCAAAGTTAGAAGATATATGGCCCCGTTGGAAAGGCTTACCTAATGAACACTACTGCACTAATGGCATGACTTCACTTGTTAGAAAAATTTAATACTATTCCAAGCAAAGTTAGAGGGTATAGAGCCCCGTTGAGAAGGCTTATCCAGCAAACACTACTGCACTAATGACTGGCATTAATGAACTCCTGCATGTCACCTCTTGCCCTTTATAAAAACAGCAACACTTATAACACGAATAAAAGCTCCACCAGTCACCAATGCACCTCATCTTTCTTCACCTGGTATCCTGCGCAGCGCCCTTCACATTAAGAACGATGGTGGTGGCCATAGTGAAGGGCCAGTGCGGGGCAAGAAGCGAGGTCAAGTTGGAGTAAGGGACGTCTCGTAGCACCAGAAAGAGTCTTGTGTCCCCCGCCAGCAGTCTCGTCGCCATGCACGCCTCAGCCAGCGGGGCGAGGAGACGCTGGCAAGTGGCGGTCACCAGCACCACCACCGTCAGGCACCAAGACCGCTTCCTGATCTGCGGGTTAACAAAAAGAATCACTTGTTTGAAAGTTCATGCAAAGAAAAAAGAAAGAAGAATAGAAGTGAATAAAAGATATACGTTGATAAAGCAAGCATAACGGATGATATGAAAAACTCGTGTGTCTCAGTTCAAATGTCAATGAAAAAGACTCGGTTTATGAAAATGAAGACGAAAAGAAAAGACGATGAATAAAAAAATGCCGACTAAGGAAACGAAACGAAGAAAAATGCAGATATGAAGAGACAAAAAAAAAAAAAAAAAAAAAAGAAAAAAACAATTCGACAAAAAACTGACGATAATGTGAAGAATAAGAAAACAATAATAATAATAATAATAAACCTCCCGCGCACTATTACAGGAACAGACAGGTGGGCGGAGCAAGTGAAGGCGTGGGAACCAAACTCACCTGGTAAACTTGACGCAGGAGAGACAGCAGGTGAGAGGAACTTGTCTCATTGGACCCTTCACAACTTGTTCCAGCCACGAACACTGAGCGGCCCCCCGAGGACTGTGGTGGTGGTGGTGGTGGTGGTGGTGGAAGTAGAAATGGTTGTTATTGTAGTAGTAGTAGTAGTAGTAGTAGTAGTAGTAGTAGTAGTAGTAGTAGCAGCAGCAGTAGTAGTAGTAACAATATTAGTAGAGATAGTGGTGGTTGTTATTGTGGTGGTAGTGGTGGTAGTGGTAGTAGTGGTAGTAGTGGTGGTAGTAGTAGTGGCAGTGGTGGCAGCAGCAGCAGCAGCAGCAGTGGTGGCAGCAGGCAGTGGTGGTGGTGGCAGTGGTGGTGGTGGTGGTGGTGGTGGTGGTAGTGGTGGTGGTGGTGGTGGTAGCAGTAGTGGTAGCAGTGGTAGTGTAGTAGTGGTAGTAGTAGTAGTAGTAGTGGTAGTAGTAGTAGTAGTAGTAGTAGTAAAAGTAGTAGTAGTAGTTGTAGTAGCAAAAATTACATTTAAATATTAAACAATTAATTACAAATAAGCAAGAGAGAGAGAGAGAGAGAGAGAGAGAGAGAGAGAGAATAAAAAAAGCAACAATCACGGTACCTGCAGGAGTTGCGGTGTGGGCGTGTGGGCGTCAGTGAGCAGCGCTGATGAACACCTGGACTCAGAACTTTGCCGCAGGACATCCTCCATGCCCTCCCACGCCCACCAGTCCTGCTCCGCCCACCCTGCGCTCGCAAACACACCAACGCATGAACACACACTTAAAGGTAATAGACACACACACACACACACACACACACACACACACACACACACACACACACACACACACACACACACACACACACACGCTCTTCTCCACCCACTCATTCACTCAAACACTTCAATAATGTTAGATGCAATTAAAATATCGTTCTTGTTTTTCGTTTTTTTCGTTCGAGATGGCCTAAAATGTTCCGCTATGAAGGAGTGTGCGTTAATTAAAGTTGGAATGATCTACGACACTTAATTAAGCCCTTCAGTAACATGACGCGTTTCTATATTCATTCTGCTTACAAATTGGCGATTTTATACAGCTTCAGAAATTTATGTGGGGGGATTAAAATAGTGAAGACTCTAGCCATTAATCTTCTGACCTCTCATCGTACGCAAATCTCAAGGTAATAATGTGCCTCAGTATTAAAGGGGTTAATATTGTTCCCAGTTACAACATGTGTGACTAAACAGAGACGAACAAACATTAATAACTTTCTGCCTACCAATGTCACTCTGTAAGCAAGTCATTCATTTATTTATTCAGTTGGTATTCAGTACATGAGTGTGTCAGGGAGTGAGTCAGTTGGTGAGTCAGTCGGTTAGTAACAAAGTCATTCACTCAGTCAGTCAACAAAGTAAGGTCAGTCAGTCAGTCAGTCAGTCAGTTAGTAATAAAATCAAGGAAAAGATATCAGTCAGTCGGTCAGTTAATGATAAATAAATCAGCCATTCAGTCAACAAGCAAGTCAGTCAGTCAGTCACTCAGTCAGCCAGCCAGCCAATTAGTCAGTCAATCAGTAAACAAGCATAACCAATCTTCCATATAACAACTAAATAGATAAATAAACAAAGAGAAAACACAAGATGAACCAAATACCTTCCTTCGGGGTAAGACTGACGAAGGCGAAGACGAAGGAGGGAGGCGCCGCAACATACAGAAGACAAAGAGACGAGAGAAAACGAGGCATTGCTCCCATCCGCGACCTTGCCTTCCTCGATACTGAGAGACACTGGACAAGAGACGGAGAATTATTGGAACTTACCCTCTATTGTTCTGTAGACTCGATAAGAATTCAATTTATCTTTCTACTGCGTGTTATACAACTGTGTGTCTTTTTGATTCGTGTCCTTAGCGCTTTTATTAGATGTTCTGTGGACTTGTGATGTATTGCAGTGTTTTAGTGAGTATCTTAGCCAGTCCGCGTGTTATTCTGTGATATTGTAGTAGAAGTAGTGTCTCAGTATTAGAATTCAGCTTGACAATGGTAAGAGTGCCTGATGTAGTGTGTTTAACCCATTCAGTATTGGGACACATTTTCACCTTGAGATATGTATACGATTAGACCATTTTATTGACATTAGGAAGGGTCTAGGAGGTCAGAAGATTAAAGGCCAGAGTCTTCACTATTTTAATCCCTCCCTTGAGTTTCTGAAGATATATAAAATAACGCATAATAAGCAGAATGAATGTAGAAATGTGTCAAGGTACTGAGGGGGTTAAAAGTAAAGGATAGAGTGGGATGGTTTTACTGGTGTGTGCGTGAGGTAAATGACGTGGGGTGTTTAATATTTGCTAAAGGTGGAGGTGATGCGTGTGTGTGCATATGTAGTAGAGAATGGTGATACATATCTAGACGGGTTCATAAAGCAAGGTATATAGACAGTGTTTCCAGGTGTTTCCAGGTGCGTAGTAGTAGTAGTAGTAGTAGTAGTAGTAGTAGTAGTAGAAGTAGTAGTAGAAATAGTAGTAGTAGTATAGTAGTAGTAGTAGTAATAGTAGTGTGTGTGTGTGTGTGTGTGTGTGTGTGTGTGTTGGCGTCATTAGCAGCGACTTCGTTGATGACACACTTGCATTGACGGAGCTACAATTACGCAGGAATGATGGTCGATGGAACCTAGAAAAACAGGAGGAAGAAAGAAAAGAGCCGTTCATTACGTTAGTAGGTGAAAAATCTATAACTCTTTCATTCATTCCTTTTCAAACTGTACCGCTGTGTTTGTTGCCGATTACCAAGCCGATTTATTATTACATTTGAATAATTGTCGTTACCTCTAAAACAAATATTAAACTACATTCATTAACCCCTCCAATACTGCGACACATTTTTACCTGAGTTTTGCGTACGATTAGACCATTTTATTTACACTAGGAAGGATCTATGGAGGTCAGAAAATTAATGGCCACAATCTTCACTATTTTAATCCCCCACATAAGTTTCTGAAGCTGTATAAAATCACCAAATAGTAACCAAAATGAATATGGAAACGCGTTATGGTATTGAAGAAGTCAAGGAAAAAAAAAAAAAAAGAGAAAATGGATAAAAAAAAAAAAATCAAAACTTGTAAATTCTCGATAATATTCTTTGTAGTGAATGATCTTTTAAAACTATGATCTGAAATAACACAGAATCATTTCACTAAGCTAAGAAACCGTAGAAATTCAAATACTAAATAGAACTTCGCTAATACACAATCAGGAGTAAGGCAAAACACTAGTGAAATAATCTATAATGACGAAAAAAACACCTGGAATACCTGTCTTTAATATCTACGTAATTTACCTTAGTTCTTGAGCCACACTAATGTTCAAATAAAGAAACATGATTTATATACCTCGTGTGTGTGTGTGTGTGTGTGTGTGTGTGTGTGTGTGTGTGTGCAGAGGTGACACTTGAGGTTTTGCTGGACTTTGGAGCCACAAGTTTGAAGGTCAGGGCAGTCACTGTTTGACCTGCACTTTGTAAGATGCTGAAAGTCTACACACATTTGGGAAAGGTAAGACAGCATCACCTTTCCTTCTCAACTTCTTGGACTGTTTGGAATTAAAAGGCGAGTTACGTTCTCGTTTCTTTCATTCTTTTACCATTTTCTATTAACTATATTTCCTTTTTCCTTTCTTTCTGTTTCTTTTTTTTCTCCGTGTATCTAAAAAATTTCTTCCTTCTTTATTTTCTTCTGTTTAAAAATTTATTAGAGTCATCATGGTGTGTTATTTTAGTGTTAATATTAAATATCTAAATTACGGATCGAGAATTATTACATTTGTACGAAAACACAAAGAAAAATATGTACGCCGCATCAGTTTTGTCTTTATTGACCAAACTCATAAAAAAAACACAATTAAGAGGGCAACACAAACACAATAACAGATACAATTGTTTACCAGACAAATAACAAAAGAATTACGGCGGCGGCTTTGACATGTGTGCTGGATCCTAAGCGACGCAAACACTGGCCACGTGTGTCACTGTCCCGCGTCTTTACAGAAAAGCTTGTATTCGTAGCATTCCTTGTGTGTCTGGAGGCTCAGCAGGCGTGCCATACAGAAGGTAAGTCATCTGTGGTCGTAGCTGTATTGGTGTATC
Organism: Portunus trituberculatus; assembly: GCF_017591435.1. Taxonomy (NCBI): domain Eukaryota; kingdom Metazoa; phylum Arthropoda; class Malacostraca; order Decapoda; family Portunidae; genus Portunus; species Portunus trituberculatus. The sequence goes on from NC_059276.1 coordinate 6,674,423, forward strand.
GTTTGTCAGTGTGGTGTGTGTAATATGAGGGATAGTGACCAAGATGTCTGTCAGGCGGCCATGGGGTGAATTATTATACCTAAACCTGCTGTCTTTTGATAGTCAAGACGAAACTATTTGATTCTCCGTAACTCCTTCAGTACCATGACGCGTTTCCATATACATTCTGCTTACTATTTGGTGAGTTAAACTATACAGCTTCAGAAACTCATGTGAGGGATTAAAATAGTGAAGACTGTAGCCATTAATCTTCTGACCTCCACAGACCCTTCCTAATGTCAATAAAATGGTCTAATCGTACACAGATCTCAAGGTGAATATGTGTGCCCGTACTGAAGAGGTTAAACACGTAGAATTATTATGGCTGTTTATAAATATGCAGGCTCATTTCACCTGTAAAATTACTTAGAATATTGTCCAGATTGTGTGGTGTGTGGTGTGTGAGAATAGCTTAACAGGCAGCAGTAATCTCCTCAGACAGAACGTAGTGAGTGTCCAATGACTCACTCATTCATGTTTATGGCGTATTGAGGAACATAAAACAGAATTTAATCATATATTCAAAGGTGTTTTTAGGAGAGAGAGAGAGAGAGAGAGAGAGAGAGAGAGAGAGATCATCCACTTTATTCGTTACCTCTCTCTCTCTCTCTCTCTCTCTCAAATCAGCTGGGTATAGTAGCTGGGAACCGAGGCGAGCGCGGGACGGTTTCTTTGCGAGAGTGCCGAGTTTTCTAAGTTAATGTATAAAATTTTGCCCTTGTTTCTTCGCCAACACAAGCCTGATTTGCAGCTGGGTGACTGTACTGATGCTACTTTGTTGCGTAAAATATTCTTTTGTCGTGTCTAGAATGACGTATTGATGTTTACTGCGATGTCGTTTTTAATGTAGATATGATTCACCACTCAGCTAAGATTACTGAAGTGTGTCCGTCAAATACTGAACGATTTCTTTGCTTTTCATCTTTCTGGCACTGTTTTCATCCCAACGTCCAGTCAACTGAATGAAAGAGCTGTGAAGGGAGAGCCGGGAAACGAGAAGAGCCGAAGAGACGGTTTTATTAGGATAGTCTTCTTTTCTTTCTTTTTTGGCATTCATTATAAGCTAAAATATTTTCCCTTCTTTTTCCTTGAATAGAACGTCTCCACGGTTAACCCCTTCAGTACAGGGATGCATTTTTACCTAGAGTTTTGGGTGTGATTAGACGATTTTATTGACATTAAGAAGGGTCTATGGAGGTCAGAAGATTAATGGTCAGTCTTCACTATTTCAATCCCCACACAAGTTTCTGAAGCTGTTTAAAATCACCAGATAGTAAGCAGAATGAATAGGCAAACGCGTCATGGTAAGCAGAATGAATAGGGAAACGCGTCATGGCACTGAAGGGCTTAAACAGTGAATAGGTGGTGGTGGGCAGGGTGTGTGCGGGGTTGGTGTACCAGCTGCCCTGTAGTAAGGGTTTCAGTGTCAGACAAATGTTTCTTTGGTGTTGTTGCATCAATCACAGCCTGGGATTGTGATGTGTGTACCCAAAGGTAACGCCATGAATACACTTCAAGAGAGTGGTGCCGTGTGGAGGTACGCCTGTGTTGACGTAGATTGCATGTAGATCATCCCGTATGTGTGAGTGGGGGAAGCGTGTATTTATCTAGTTGTATTTTGCTAGTTGTACTGTACAGGGTTCGAGTGGGGCTCATAGTGTCCTGTCTTCATATCTCCATTTATCTCATTTTTCTTTAAAGTTATCCACAGTGTGTGTGTGTGTGTGTGTGTGTGTGTGTGTGTGTGTGTGTGTGTGTGTGTGTGTGTGTGTGTGTTTACCTAATTGTAATTATCTAGTTGTAGTTTTACAGGGCCTGGGCTTTACGCTCGTGTGGCCCCGTTTCCATAATTTATCTACACTTATCCAATTTTTCTTTAAAGCTATGCACACTCTTTGCTGACACCACTTCTTCACTCAAACTGTGTGTGTGTGTGTGTGTGTGTGTGTGTGTGTGTGTGTGAGGTGTGAGGTGGGGGAGATTGAGTGTGTGTGTGGGTGAGTGTGTTTCATGTGAGTGCGTCGTAAGTAAATGGACGTAACAACTGTAGTGTATAATCCATTGTGTACAGTGTGTATGTATGTACTGCCTTCCTATTCATGGGAGTTGTGGAGCGGGGCGGGGTGGAAGGGAAGAAGGAGAAGGGAGAGGGAAGACATTGCACAACTGTTTCTGGTAATTTACCTTTCGACGAAGATCTTTTGTGTACTGAACAGTCCTCTGCCTTTACTACACACACACACACACACACACACACACACACACACACACACACACACACACACACACACACACACACACACACACACGTTGCATCATGGAGTCATTTAACCCCTTCAATACTGAAGCACATTTTTACCATGATTTTTGTGTATGATGAGACGATTTTATTTGCATTAGGAAGGGTTTACGGACGCCAAAAGTTTAATGGCCAGAGTCTTTACTATTTTAATCCTCACGTAAGTTTCTGAAGCTGTATAAAACCGCTGAATAATAACCAAAATGAATATGAAAACGCGGCACGGCACTGAAGGGTTTAACTGGCAATATTAAAAGAGAAGTCCGCTGGTATTTGAACTCCCAGTCACGTCATCACACGCGCAATACAAGTTAATTACATAGAATCTTTACTTGTGTTTCTTTCCACTTGACATTCTAGCTGAGGGGAAGCTTACTGGTACATTCACATCGTTACTGCTCAGTGGGAAGATGACACGGAGCGCTGGGATGAATCATGGAAAACTGGTAACAATTCCTTTGATTTGACGAAGTTATGACAAAGAGAAATTTTACGCACCCCAAGTCATTACTATAGGAAGAGTGAATATACCCATCTGATTATTACTCACAATTCAAACGAAGAAAAAGATGATTAACCCCTAGAGTAGCATGGTGCGTTTCCATATTCACTGTGTTTACTACCTGGTGATTTTCTACAGCTTCAGAAACGTATGTGGGGTATTAAAATAGTGAAGACTGTTGCCATTAATCTTTTTTTTCTCCATAGACCCTTCCTAATGTCAATGAAATGGTCTAATCGTACACAATCCTCAAAGTAAAAATGTCCCAGTACTGAAGGGGATAAAACGTAAAATGTACAAGAGAAAGAACGAGATAGTGGAATATTAAGGTATCACAGCATGGGCGTGTGTGTATGTCTGTGTGTGGCGTTTGAAGGTAATATACAATGCAATTTTTGAAGTGTAGCAATGAATTAGTGCTGGTACATGTTACGCTACGCTTTCTGAATGAGTGTCATGTTCCAAGAAGCTCCTGTCAGTTTTTTTTTTTTTTTTTTTTTTTTTTTTTTTTTTTTCAACCCTTCAAAACTCACCACCGCGCAATGTACAATCAGATCCTGCATTTTGCATCTGGGTTGTCTCTGAATCGTCTTCCATCGCGTGATTCCCTTGCTTGCCGAGCCCCTGTGACTTAAGTGCCCCGTGTTATATAATATTGCATTCTTCTGTGGTATCTGGAATGGTTCTCCTCGCGTGACTCGGTCGTGTAGCAGAGGATAATGTGCGGGTGTTTGTGAATGACTGCACTGAGATGGGCAATGATGCACTACTGCGTGGAATACAGTAATTTAGGCTGTGATTCCTTACTGTATAGCTAGTTGAGTTATGAGTGTAGAGAGATGAAGAGAAAGGGAGATGATAAGAGGGTAATGTGCAGGTGTGTCTCAATGGCTACAATGAGATGGTCAATGATGCACTACTGCGTGGAATACTATAATTTAGGCTGTGATTCCTTACTGTATAGCTGGTTGAGTTATGAGTGTAGAGAGATAAAGAAAAGGAAGATAAAAATTAATATTAGTAATATTAGTAATGTGCCTATTTATTTATTCCGTGGTTAGGTGAATCACGAGTTTAGAGATAAAATGTATATTTCAGATAACATACATAGACTCCAAAGAATCATAAATATTTCTTATAGTAATGGGAAACAGTATTTATACATCTCATATCTGAAATGTTCCCGCAATCCCAAAAGTAGTATTGTATTGTAGCATAACATTAATAAAAACACTTCATGGTTATAACTGAAGAGTGATGAAATAACCCTGAGGAAGCTGGTGAAGATAGCAATAAGTCACAGTAGAATTAACACTTTGACTACAATAAATTCTCCTTCTTAATCCCTTCAGTGCTATGACGCGTTTTCATATTCATTCTGGCTACTATTTGGTGATTTTAAACAGCTTCAGAAACTCATGTAGGGATTAAAATAGTGAAAACTCTGGCCATTAATTTTTTTTACATCCATACACCCTTTTTAATGCAAGTAAAATCGTTTAATCATACCCAAAAATCGTGGCAAAAATGTGTCTCAGTATTGAAGGGGTTAATTTGATAAGTATGGTGTCAATTTATATCAGTCTCAAAATTCTACCAAAAGTGATCGATTATTTACATTTTTAGCATTTGGATCAGTGAAAATCTTGCAAGGTTTTATTTGGGTTTGTTGATACTACCATAAATGTATTAAGTCTTTTTTATTCTTAACAGCAATGGATGATTTGTGAAGGTTAGGTATTATGGACGTTATATTCTGCACACACTCTAATAACCTGAACGTAACAGACCACTTGACTTTCACAATGCACCTCGAGTCAAAGAGTTAATGAATGAATGTGAGTAATATAATACGGAATGCATTCATAAACAGACCCTGACAGCAAGACTCGTATTCTTGATTAACTGTTTTGCCCCCTCACCACGACAATCTTCACAGTTCGCAAAGATTTATCAGTGAAATGCCTTCAAGTGTTACGTAATGACATCTTGCAATTTTGGATAACGTTTGAGGATTCGAACCATCATGCCTGTCTTTTTTTTCTCTCTCTCTCTTCTTTTGTTCTTTGTTTGCTCTAGGCCACTCTAAATCTTCCTTATAAAAACCGTACTTTAAATATTTCTTTTTTTTTTTTTTTTTTTTTTTTTTTACATTACAAGGGCACTGGCCAAGGGAAAACAGTGTTTGAAAAAAAAAAAAAAAAAATCCCGCTGGTTGCCAGGCCCTGTTTAGAGGAAAGTAGGAGAAAGAAAAACAAAAAATCTAAAGGAGGGTCCAGTTAACGTAAGAGGTGTCTTGACACTCCTCTTTTGAAAGAGTTTAAGTCATAGGCAGGTGGAAATACAGACACAGGTAGAGAGTTCCAGAGTTTACCAGTGTAGGGAATGAAGGAGTGAAGATACTGGTTAACTCTTGCATTAGGAAGATGGACAGAATAGGGATGAGAAGAAGTAGAGAGTCTTGTGCAGCGAGGCCGCAGGAGGGGGGAAGGCAAGCAGTTAGCAAGTTCAGAAGAGCAGACAGCATGAAAACAGCGGTAGAAGACAGATAAAGATGCAACATTGCGGCGGTGACTTAAAGAATCAAGACAGTCAGTTAGAGGAGAAGAGTTGATAAGACGAAAAGCTTTAGATTCCACCTTGTTTAGTAAAGCTGTGTGTGTGGATCCCCCCCAGACATGAGAGCCACTGAATTACTCATGAAAAACTCTTACAACTCCCATTAAATTAAAGCTTGTTGAAAGTGGAGACAAGGCATCAGACACCAAAGTTTATAATCAAGAATACAGCCACAATAGTTAAAAAAAGGGGCAATTCTTACATGTTACTCATCAGACACCAAACCGTAAAACTGGTCACCAATCATCGTCTCCCTGTTCATGTTGTCCCGAGACTCGTCGCCACCAGAGCCACCTAGCGGGCCGGCATCTGAGCTCCCCGCACCGCTAGACATCGGTGGACGGTAGCGCTGGCAAATACTCTGCTTGACGCGTGTGTAGTACTCAAGCACCAGTCCCTCGAAGCTCCCGCGTGCCTGGAGGAGAGGAGGCAGGGATTGTTGATAAAATTGTTCACAGTTTGCAAGGTTTAATGTTAGTGTTTGTCATGTAAAATTGTAGGAAATAAGACACACGTGGGAGGAGTGGCAGTTTGAAGTTTGCAGTGTTGAGAGAAAATATAAACACCGATATTTAAAAGCAACTTACACGCTCACCACGACAATTTTCCGAGGCCACCAAGATGACTAGCGAGGTTATCAAAACAGTTTCTCCTTAAAATAATCTAGAAATCTTCCTAATCCAAAATATAGATAGCCTTAGAAACACGAATATCTTCAACTATAGTCTTCCAAAATATAAACGCGGCTTTCTGGTGATGCTCATTAGGGAATAGCAGGCATTCCAGCGTTGCCAAGTCTACGTGAAGAGACTTTGGTAAGTAGTGATACGGAGAGAGCAAAGCGTTTCACAAGAACCTCAGAGAGAGAGAGAGAGGAAATAGCTACTTAAAATCATTGAATTGAAGAGTGACGAGGGATGAGTGATAGACAAGCGCAGATGAACAATAAAAGGGACAGACAGACAGACAGACAGACGCAATGTTCAGGCTTACCATCTGTCTACGGTCCACCCTGATCTTGGGCGTCCTGGACAGTACGATGCCGTTCTGCCTGTGAGCGAGGAGGAAGGACTGACACATCACCACTCCCGCGTAGTTGTCATAGTCCGTGTCGTGAACGATGAATGCATACGACCCCGCCAAGTCTGGGAGGACGACGAGAGAAAGACGAAAATAAATGAAATAGTAAATCGGTAAAGAAAACGAAGTAAAAAGTAAAGAAATAAACAAAAATGGTATAACAAAACAAAATAAAAAGGTGACAACAATAAAGTGAAGTGGAATAAAGTAGATAAAATAAGACCAAAACAAAATAGATTAATAAGTAAAAATATAATGAATGTAATACACATTTTAAAACCGCTTGAAGAGATAGCGAGAGAACAAAAACACGAAAACAAGAAAAAAACGACAAAGAAATCCACATGTAACAGTCTGAAACCTTCAACACCAGTAGGTCCTTAATCCAATACTTACTTAGTGGCCAGTTAACCCGCATGTTCCCGGAGCCGTCAGAAGCCTCGGTAAGAGTAGCAGTGGTGAGGAAGTACCAGTGACACCCACAGCGCTCAGTATCCCAGAGCCTTTTGTCTCCTGAATATACCACGTGCCATTCTCCTTGCCTCTAGTAATGTTCCATGTGACGCACTCCTCCCTGCCGTCAAAGCTCTCCATCATGTACCACAGCCCATGGAACTGTGTGGGAGGCGAGGTGGTGAATGTAAGGGTGGTGATGTGGTGGTTGTGGTACTCTTAATCCCTCCAGTACCATGACGCGTTTCCATATTCATTCTGCTTACTATTTGGTGATTTTACACGCTTCAGAAACTCATGTCGGGGATTAAAATAGTAAAGACTGTAGCCATTAATCTTCTCCACGGACCTTTCCTAATCCCAACAAAATGGTCTAATCGTACACAAATCTCAAGTTTAAAATGTTTCCTGGTACTGAAAGGGTTAAATAGGATGGAACTTATGGTGTTTGTTGTAAGTGTGGATCTTATTGTGATTTTTAGGTCCTTTCTTGTTTTGTTTTGTTTTTATGGCTACAGAAAGATTAAAAAGTCCAATTAAGATATTAGTCTAAAAATTTAATTGGAAGATGAAGATTGAATAATGTTGTTGTTGTTGTTGTTGTTGTTGTTGCTTTATGATGTCATTTTTTTCAGTTTTGACAATAAGTTATTTAGAAAGAATGACTCTCTCTCTCTCTCTCTCTCTCTCTCTCTCTCTCTCTCTCTCTCTCTCTCTCTCTCTCTCTCTCTCTCTCTCTCTCTCTCTCTCTCTCTCTCTCTCTCTCTCTCTCTCTCTCTCTCACCTTTTCCATATCCAGCGTCTCCACACCAGGCACCCTTGGACAAGATCCTGACTTAAGCTTGAATGCGTCCATAGATGGCACCACCACCATCACCATCACCACCACCATCACCACCAGTCTCGCCATGCCTTTCATCCTGGAACTTAAATTAAACATCACCATTATTAGTCACCATAAGTCACTATCATTACTCCCTTGTCTTTTCTACATCACATGGGAGAATTTTGGTTAACTTGAGTGGAAATAAGGAAGTAAGGAGACATTCAGAGAGAGAGAGAGAGAGAGAGAGAGAGAGAGAGAGAGAGAGACAGACAGTTTAATTATGCAAGGCAGCTTCTGACGGTAAATTAAATAATGGATTACATCACAAGAATACTGGAAAAGAGAGACATAAGCCGTGGAAATTAATGAAAGACTGAAAAAAACGTGATTTAGACAAGAGATCACATAACAGCACAAAAAAGGTTAAAACACAAACATCACGTAATCAAATGTAGATAAAAACATAAAATAAAGAACTGAGAAATGAAAATGAATTGTAAACATCAAAAACAAACCCAAAACAACACTTAAGAAAACCAGACAAATTCAAACACAGACAGACGCATACCACCACGAAATACATACCCAAACAGAAAACGCGTCCCCTAACTCACCTCTAGGCCACAGGGACACTTAAACTGAACCTTACTGGCCACGTCCTGCCTTTATATCCCCAGCTAGGAGAAGGAACCAACACTCTGCTATATCTCGAAAAAAAATTAGGTGACTCCCATCCGCTCTCCGTACAGTCGAAAATCATAGGGTTAAAAGCACCGGAATTAGACTTCAGTGTTCCTCTACCTCGAATAATCACAGTAATTTCAGTGTGGACAATAATAGGCAAGGGCAGGGCGAGTTTCTGTCCCCCCTCTGGTCTTCGTGGTAATCTATACATGACGGGATGCTAGCGTGCGTGTGTCTGAATAGATGATGGATGGAGTTTGTTTATTTGTGTGTATGAATAAACGTTGTATGTGGTAGATGGATCTCTCTCTCTCTCTCTCTCTCTCTCTCTCTCTCTCTCTCTCTCTCTCTCTCTCTCTCTCTGGAGGTCAAGGTTTGAGAAATTTGATGAAAGATGAAAAGAAAACAGGAAAGACAGATAATAAGCCATTAAGACTTCTGAGAGTGAAATAAGCGACGTAACAGAAGCAAGGACACATACACATACGCACATACATACACAAAGGATCAAGGAAGAGCACACACACACACACACACACACACACACACGTTGCTTTATGAATGCACGCCACCAGACACAGGAACAAGTGAATTCTCGGTATGCTACATAATCTCAAGAAAAGGCAAATTCTTGTTAATGATATATACAGTGCGCGCGTCCTCGCTGTCACTTCCTCAGCATCCACTTGTATCTGGTTGCGGCCGCTTTCATCATTGTATTTTGTCCCTATCGAAGCGGAAACTTAAAGGGGATATAGTCTTGCCTCACATACGTGGCAGGATACTGGTCATCATGCTCTCACCTGCCTGTGTGTGTGTGTGTGTGTGTGTGTTCAGGAGTGCTCAAGAACCGTACTTTTAATTCGTTATCTTATACATACTACTTTTAACGCTCTAGTGTAAGTTACTAGGGTGATCAAGACTGTTTTATTTATTTATTTATTTTTTTTTTTTTTTTTTTTTTTTTGTGTGTGTGTGTGTGTGATTCTTGTGATATTTTCAGTATTCTACATCTTTGACTTGTTTTAGTGGAAGTTATTAGAATTTTCATTAACGTTTTCGTGGTACAGGTAATAGCCTAACAAATATTTTACATCTTGGACAGCCTGTAGTAGGAATTGTGAAGATTTCTGATGGCATCTTTTGCTGTTGTGATCTTTTAGCAAGTATTGACCAGTTTTTAGCAAGTTGTAATGGAAATTGTTCGTATGTTCAAGACTTTCAAGGATGTCTGTGATTTTATGTGATTTTGGCAAGTGTTTAAGTATTTTATGTTTAACAGGCTGCAGCGAAAACGATAAAAGGTTTACAAGTGTGTTTTCATGATTTTAGCGATAATTTATCGGATTTTGGAATTCGAGTGGACAGATATGCCTAAAAACCCAACCTGGTCACCTCTCTGCTCTGGAACGATTTTGAGAAAAACCTTTAGTGTTTCTGAGAAGCATTACTATCCATCGACCCGACCCAGACGCACTGTCGCTCTTTCTCTTGTCATGTTAACCAGTTCCTGTAAAAATCACTGATGCGGTTGGGCAAAGCAGACTGTGTGTGTGTGTGTGTGTGTGTGTGTGTGTTCTTTCGTACTTCATGATATATGGTAATGTGCCCTTAGAGTATTACGCTTTAGAAAACTAGACAAGTTGAAAGAATAATTCACAGTAAAGTTCTCCCGCGTATAACAAGATCATTATTGTTATGACCGTAATATTTGACACGACGCATAAATCTGTCCACGTGTTTACATTCTGTCGTGTGTGGTGATGTCACTGATGTGTATGTGTATGGCCTTGTGTTGTGCTCACAGCGGACGTGTACACACACACACACACACACACACACGGGTTGTGGCCTCGCTTTCCCGAGTGTGGTACTGTCTCAGTACTACCCGAAGGTCGGTTATTGAGCTTTGAGCTCATGTGAACACACACACACACACACACACACACACACACACACACAATGGAAAGATTGTGTAATGAAAGAATCAAGACATGCCTGTATGTAAAGACTGACAGATTCGTGTGGCGTCTTTCTCAGGCCACCGAAATATTTTTGGAAAGGAAGAAAACATTTTGCATTCGTCTCACTCTCTTCGGTCATCCAGTCTCATAGCTATAGCTGTTGATATCCGCCCTCACAGCTGTACAGTCTAGTTTTTTTTTTTTTTTTTTTTTTTTTTATACCATGTGGGCTTTTCACGGGAATTTCTGGGCTAAAGGAGATACTTTTTGGGGTATCTCCTATCTCAAAGCCCATCCACTAGGGAACCGTTGCCCCGAGTGAGGAAGCCCAACCTATACTCGGACCGTGGACAGGATTCGATCCGTGCGTTTAGAGACCCCTCGGACCCCAAAGCACGCATGGTTCCACTGTACCACGATGGTACAGTATCGCAATCATACCTAAAATTTCCCATTATGACCCATGAGTGTTTTTATATATAATCAGCTTGAGCGGCCCATGTTAATAAAGGTTCTGTGCGCGGTGGTGTCGGTGTGGCTCTTGGCGGGCGCAGCGGCAGGTGAGGCAGACTCACCAGCAGGTGTCGCGTTGGTACAAGTGGACGCTAAAAGGATCAACGCGGTACAGATGCACGCTCAGCCTTACGACGGCCAAGACCTCATGGAGATTGAGGAGCGGGGTAATGCACAAAGCCGCCACTCGCTCCGCCATTCTCACAGCTCCCGTCACTCGCACCGCCTTCCCTCAATGCGAGTCAAGCCTCCTCGCCGCCTCTCCCGCTCCCGCTGTCACCGCGACAAAGAGCGCGCCGCCGCACCCTCCCGCCGAAGCCCGCACCATCTTCTTGTCGCGGTCGAGAAGCCACCAAAGTCTCAGTCGCTCAGTCCTTGTGAAAAGTGTAGCAAGAAAAATCGTAAATGCCATGAACAAAAATGTAGACCTTTAGAAAAAGAGCGGCGTCACCAGAAAACTATTAAGATTAAGAAACCCAAGGGAAAAAGTCTCGACAAACAGGAAAAACTTACTCGTCAGACACGCGAACAGCAGAACCAGACAAAACTTTTGAAAGAGTTGCAACATCTCAAGAACAAAGTGAGGAAATTACAAAGAAAACTCAGGAAGAAGCAAAAGTCTGTAGGAAAGGAGGGCAAGCCCGTTAAGGAAGTCATTATTAGAGAGAAAGAGGAATCCGAGATGACGAAAAAAGTAGAGCCAGTCATCTTGCCGCTTATGGAGAGGCTGGTGTCTTTAACGAAGCAGCAACGAACACCAGCAATTGTGGAGACCAGTTGCTGCTCTCTCAATACCCAGACAGCGCCCAAAGATTCATCACCCGCGTGTGAATCTTGTGAACATGCTGCCTCCACAGATTGCTGCGCCACGGGCAGGCCTTCCACATGTTCTTCAGACATGAAAAATTCTTCCTCAAAAAACCCCGGTTCAAAAAGTTCCCCCACTGATAATCCGTCTTCAGAAAGTTCCTCCCCGGCCATCATGCCCTCACAGAGTTCCTCCTCCGACACATTCTCAGAATTCTTTTCCAGGGGCAACTCCTCCATCAACAGTCCCTCCACAGACAGCCCTTCCACTAACAGCATTTCCACAAATGACTCTCCAGATGTTTGTGCCATCAGGGACGACTCCACCACCAACTCCTTAATAGAATAACTCATCCCACAGGCGTGAGCACATCAACAAGTGCATGGGCTCGGGGATGCGTCTCAAACAATTCTAGGCGTGGTCACCTCAAGAGTTTGCTGCAGCGCCACAACACCGGCTGTCAAAACAGTCAGTTGTGTGCAATGTTGTAGCTGAACATGACAGACTGAGGGCACACCTGCTACACCCTCCGAGTCCTGAGTGGCTTTTGTGACTTTTCTATGTCTTAAAAACATTAATGTGTTATGCATTCATCTATCTACATTTATTTCCCTTACAGCAGGGTGCACAACATTTATTTTCTTAAATATAAGTGAAGCTATGGTGTGAAATTGTCAAATGTTTCCATAAATTACCATAACAAATTAAAGAGCATCAAGCAGCAAGACCACAACGATCCAGCTCAGCATTATAGAGGAGACCAGAGCCTGTCTTAACTAACACGAAGGGAACAGTAATTGCCCCATGACTAAATTGACGTTTTATTAGGTCCATATGAACATATATACAGATATAACAATATAGAGAGGATTTACAATAATATCTATAGTGTGATTTTCAGGTGGAACATATCAAACAAAATGCTGAATCATATACATAACAAAAAAAAAAAAAAAAAAAAAAAATTTGTCTTTCAACATTTATAAATACATCAGTAATCAGTCTGAAATAAAAATAACCGTAGCATTAATTAACAGACACTACCCAGTATAGTTACCGCCAGGCACATAAGAGGCTACAACGCCTGCTCCTTCTACTCTTATCTTGGCACTCCACTTGCGCTCACACACACACACACACACACACACACACACACACACACACACACACACACACACACACACACCCACCCCACACACACACTCAATCACTCATCGCCACCCCCACACACACACACACACACACACACACACACACACACACACACACACACACACACACACACACACACACACATTCACTCAAACACTCACTCACTCATACACACACACACACACACACACACACACACACACACACACACACACACACACACACACACATTCACTCAAACACATTCACTCAAACACACTCACTCACTCACACACACACACACACACACACACACACACACACACACACACACAAGAATAATCTCTCACTAATTATTTTATTGCTCAACATGTATGAGTTTGAGCTGAAGTTATTTCTGCACCTTAGGATCTGAAAAAAGAGATTAAAGTGGGAGAAGATCGTTATCGCTGAGTGACAGGAAGCATTGAGGAAGTGTGGGGTTCAGGCTTGCAGCAAACAGTGAGTGTACCAAACAGCAAGGGTGTTGAGAGGCTCAGAGATGACAACCAGAGAGAAAAGCAAGGCAGACACACCCATCCATGCCTTCCTTATCCACTACTTGCCACTCTTTAATTTATCTTGTGCATTTCCCTACATGAAAAATACTGATTCAAGTTACGTGTGATTACCCACTGATACGCTGTCCTGTCCATGCACCACAGAACCAGTTTTCATTAATGCTGAGACTATAGAAGCATCTACCGCTGCTGGTGGGAAAGATTGGACTTGTCGTTGAAAGAGTCAGGTTTCAGCCACAGTGCCAACCAGTGACAAACCTCAGAGTTGTAGCAGTTTCCCAAGCTACTGATGGTATTTAGCTTTGTAAGATTGAGTAAGGTAACAGGCTTATAAATAGTCATAGAGAGCATAGTGAGTACTTTAAGAGAAAATAAGTTGTGATGTTAGGGCATAAATAATCACATCTTACTTTGGAGCAAGGACAGGGCAGCACACAAATAAGTAACAACACGAGCATGTGATGGAATCCTGTGCATTACTAATCATACCAAAATGTTTACTCATTCATGCATCAGATCTTGTCTTTCTTTACTAAATGTCTTTATGAAAGTATGGGCACAGTACATAGGAAATCATATTTATTACTTGTACTAACCTAAGGATATTTATTATCTTATGCACCATCATTCTACTTTGTTCATTTCCATGTGACAAAAAAGATACTGCCCCAACATAGAGTAAAGAGGTAATGTAACTTAATTTTTATTAACATCACCTAAATGATAAGTTTGTCATAATGTCTCAAAGCAGAAGACTTGGTGTGTCCAAAGGAACAAACAGATGTCTCTTACAACCAAAGTAATGAGTTGACAGACAAACAGCAATATTCCAGCACCCAGAGTTCCTTGTATGTCAGCCAGTGTGGTGAAGGGAGCAGTGGCTGTGTTGCCCCATGGGAGCTAACAGACTACTACAGCACATCCCATAGCACCCTCAGGTCTGGGCTGGGCTGGGCTGGTGAGGTGAGCATCAAGTACACGCCCGCTGCTTTGGTAGGGAAGAGCAAGGCAGTCATGACTCATGGCTTTGTTGTAACTTTTGATACTATAAAGGATCTGCTTTTTTTGTTCATCATAGGCACAGAGTCTGTATTGGTAAGAAACAGACACTTCTCAGGTAAACTGCAAAGACAGACACTTCATAGGTCAGCTTTCCATCAAGAGCTGAGTGTTACAGAGGTAGTGGTGCAGGACCCCTTGCTGAGATTAAAACAATGGTTTGAGTATTTAGGTGTTCCTGTAGAGGAGGAGGAAAAAAGGTAGAAGAGCACACTCATGTCTCAACCATTAAACTGTTTTTAGGAATACAGAAGAATTTGTCCCTTTAAAAAAGTAGTATTGCAAAATGAAGCCAACAACAACTAAACAGCAACTAGCAGGAGTAGTATACATTCAATTTTTACATTATCATACACTCAAATATACATATCACAAAATTCAAAATGCACAAATATTGTGCTGTTGTACATATCAATCAGTACATGATGAGGGCACCTTAGAATAACTATATAAACTGTGCTTAATATACATATCACTCTATGGTACTTTGGTTGTATTAATGCAATTCATATACAGTATTTTGTCATAGAATTTCACACCCCTTTTTGAGAATGACATGAATCAAGGCAAAGTTTCTGAGCTTTGTTACCTGCAACCTTCACTCACGGAGGTGCTTCACTCACTTCACTCACTGTGCTCCAATTGTTGGCCTGATGCAGCAGCCAGGTACTCGGGGCAGAACAAACACAACCCTCACACACGGACAGGTCTGCCCTCCACTGCCAATGGTTAAAGTCTGACCACAGGTGAAAAATGCATTCTTACCACACCTCTGAATGATAAACACCAAGTAGTATTTCAACAATAAAACAACCGAGTAGTATTATCTGGGGGCATTAGTCCTGAGGGCGGCTACGAGGGGCGACAACACCACACACACAACTAGGTGGGCCTACGGGTCTTGCTAACACAGGGCTTTATGGCTCGTTTCCAACACTCCTCATTGTAGCAAAACAGGCAGTAAACAGTACCCCGGCTTGGGCTACCAGAAGGAAGACCACCAGCATAATACTGCATTAGGAAAATACTACTACCATTTCAAAAATGTTTACAGACAGAACAACCCAACCCACCATTATGCTACATTACACTGCTGCCTAGCAGGTCTCCAGTGGGCAGCAAAACAAAAGTTACATGCAGGTGTTGGTTTAGTTTAACTGTTAACCATACAATCCCATAGACAGTAGACCAACCTTCCCTAGAGACTAACCAGCACTTCCAGCATGCCTCTTCACCTCCTTCAGGTCAGTATGTGGACAGGAACCTCCTCCACTTCAGGCATCAGTCACTGTGATCTCCAGGGGTGGGGCAAACTTCCAGGCATGTTGGTGGGCTGGTGTGATGTTCTCATAGAAGGAGGTCTGCGCTGCCACTGCTGCCGGGGAACAAGTCACCTCAACCTTGAACACACCTGCCGTGAAGAACACCAGTCCACAGCAATGCCGGAACTCCTCGCCTTCTTTCAGCTGTACGATGGAGAAAACAAACCTTATTACATGTCACGAAATATTGACAGACTCGGTAAAGTTTGGAAGAAAAAAATCATGTCATTTTGAGGTACAGGAAATATGTTGCTGTATCACTAATGAGTGGCTATGTACAAACAGTGAAGCAACATGCCTGTGGGGTGGTGAGCTTGGTGGCCCCAATGGTGGTCATCTTGGCATCCAGGCGGTAGTTGAGGTGGCCATTCTGGTGGTCCTGGAAGGCTGTGATGCGCAGGCTGAGGGGTGGTAGAGGCGCCCCACTGGTGTTGGTGATGCCCACGCCAAGCTGCAGCGGCCGACCCACCACACCACTATTCTCTGTCCCACCTACAACCTCTTGCCCATCAACCTGCACCTCTGTAGACAAACAACAACACACTAAGACTCATTGCTAATATAAACACAATACAAGTCACTGGTTTTAGGGCTTGAAGCAGTTACACTCAAATGAATAAGTGTCCCAGCTACTTTCTTATGTGTCAGCAGACTGTTGTGTTGTCATTTAGGATATATGGTGCATAGGTATTGGTTTTTTAAAGATGACATGGTGACTATAAGACCAACACAGCACCAGATACGGATCACAAAGACACCCTTGATGCCTCACCCCAGTGTATGGGAGCCATGGTGATGAGGTCATGAGTGGAGGGAGGGAAGGTTATGCCAGTCAGGGAGGCACGTCCAGGGGTGTCATTGGGGCCGAGAGTCCAGCGCAGCTCTACTAAGGAGGCTACATGGCCACCCAGCACCTCGGACCAACCCCATCCACTCTCACTCTCTCGACCATCCTGGGAAAAATGAGATTAAATAAGTTTCCTAACATATGAATATATGAACATGATTTTAGAATACTAATGAATGTAGTTGTACAGCCATGTCTCTGGACCAGCTGTCAAATCAAAGCCATGGATTATTTCAACTCCAAAAATCTGTGCCGCTAACAATAATGAAATTTTTCTGAATGAATTTTTGAGATTTAAAAATGTTTTATGATGAAAAGCCTACAAGTGTTATGGTTTATCACAAGACACCAGCTGTATCGTGGGGTGAGTGGCGAGTACCTCAGTGAGGGTGGCCAGGGGGCAGCGGTCGACAGGCACAGGCACTCGGCAGGAATCCCCCGCCTCAATGAGAATGTGTTTGGTGGGAGTGTAATGGAGGTCCATCTCATGGGTGGCACAGTTGAGCAGGTCCAGCACCACGTAGCACTGGTGGGGCAGTTCTGCCGGCAGCACATCCCAGCGCGTCACCTGCAGGGATGGTGTCACCTCCACACTCACTGCCACCTGTGTGCTGCGGCAGTACTCGGCACTCATCCCAGCCCCCCCCGAGTACTTCACCAGCAGGTTGGCCTCCAGAGTCCTGTTGCTGCAGCCTGAAAGGGAAGGAACAGACCTTCAGGTGGGCACCTCCAGTTATATGTCAGTGAGTGCATGAGGGAAACGGTGGTGGGTTGTGTTGAGGAGCAGGTGGCAGGCGCTCACCTGGGGTGGGTGCCGTGGTGCGGGTCCTCATGCTGGAGGTGGCTGCCTGGGTGGAGGAGGAGGAGCCAGACCTCATGCTGGAGCCAGAGCGAGAGGACAGCAGCGAGGCGGAGGAGTCAGCGCGGCGGGCACGAGGAGCGGCACGGGTGCTGGAGGTGGCCACCGACTGTCTTGAGGGAAGGGAGGGAGGCCCGCCAGACACCAGGGATGGTGGTTCACTGCCTGAGAGCAGGCTGGTCGTTTCCAAGGACTCGTCAAGCCTGCCTGGCGCAAGGAAGTCACAGGCAGCATACACGTAGAGGGTAAGGGAGGCACGGCCACCAGGGGGGATGGGCAGCTGGGCCTGGAGGTTCTCTCGGCTGTACTGAAACACCTGTGGCACAACACACTGTCACTCACTGCCATCACTTCTAAGCCCATCACAATTTACAAGAAACTGCATATAAACAGTAGTGATGATAATAACTTTGAAAAAAAAAAAAGGTCATACTGTAAGAGATGCAGGTCCTGACTCAGGGCCTGAGCATGTACACATATGTGAGGCATAACTCAGCACAGGGAACATGTACGTGATGTACCTGGTGCAGCGTGTCCTTGTCCATCTTTGACTCCAGGCTGATGGTGAGTTCCTCCACAGGTTGAGAGGAGACGTTGTGGAGCACCACCGAGCATTCGTGAGTCTCCCCGGCAGACAGGGACAGGTGGAGGCTGCCACACTCCTCACCCACAGCTTGCTCCACACCAAGACTGCCTGTGCTGCTGTTGCCGGACAGGATCTGAAGCACAACCACACCACTGTATCACAACACAATTAAGGTACAGGCATGGATAATAGTTGTAGCATGTACAGCAGCACACTTCCCAGTAAGGTGTCTGGTCTGGCTTGTGTTTGCCTTTGTTCAGCAGCCTCACCTGTATCATGGGTAGGGCAGGCACCACATTGATGGTGTACTGTGGCGTCCGCAGGTGAGGCAGGAACTTGAAGCGGCAGTTACTGGTGACCCCCATCACTGTGGAGGAGTAGCCAGTGATCTGCAGCTGCCCAGACCCCTGTGGCCTCCCTCTCAGGGTGATGGACTGCAGCCCACGCTCATTCTTCAGCACAATGGTGGAGGTCCAGGACTCAAACTGAACCTCTTCTGTGATGAGCATCTGTAACACCCAACACATCAAGGCATGTACAGATGGACAACTATGAACACAACCCACTGCCTTGCTACTTATGATGAAGTTAAGATGCTACATGAAAACAAGGCAAATAATACCAACACAGAGAAAATTAGGACTCATTCAAAATGAAAATTACTAAATATTTTATCATTATTTGACAAATGTTTATATTTCTAAACTGAAGATAATGTGTCTACTTTACAATGTAAAGCTTACCATGGTTGTGATTTTGAGTTCAAAAGGCATAGGGTTCTCCAGCTCTAGACAAACTTCACAGACATCACCTTCCACCCAGTCAAAATCTGAATGGGAGAGAGAAACACATGACAGTCAATGGTCAGAGAGGTGGGGGCTCTGGGCCACAAAGTCCTCCTTGCCCTGTACTGTTGCTTCACCCTCTCCACACTGCTTCCAGTTCAAACAAGTTACTCACCGACTTTTCCCTGAGATTTCCTCTCATTGTTATTGGAGAGGGACGAGAAGGGTGAGAAGATGAAGGGTCCATTGTCATCTTCAGGTATCAGTGATGACTTTTTCTCAGCTTTCCGGCCTCCTGCTGGAGAGATGATGCGCACCCGCCTGTCGGGAGAAAAGGAACATTAGTCACAGTCATTGTTATGTTGTACAGGCATGTCAAAACTCTAAGCCCACCCATCATGTAGGATGCCTCAAGGTGTGCAGACTCACCTGCATGTGGGGATGTTGAGGAAGTTAACAGGAGGAATGATGATGCCAGTCTCCTGCACCACAAGTGGGGCCGGACCGCTGCCACTGCGGGCACTCAGGGATTCCAGCATGAGAGCCGTCTCCTGGCGCTCTGCATCCTTGAGGTGCGGCAGCATGGCACTCACTGACACACACACACAAGGCAACACTCATATTAGCTCAAAAACTAAAGATACCATAGAAGATGACAAAATATATATAAAATGATAGTTATCCAACACCCAGTCCCAAGTGCAACAACCCAAACAATCAATGTCTGATTACACAGTGGAGGTGAAGCCTTCCACCAGATGTAACTACTAACACATTTGCAAAACTTAAATAATATTAATCTCTGTTCAAACGTTTGCAGGTCCTGATAAGACCAAGCAGACAGCACAATCAACATATCTTACTTAGGAAGGCCTGGTGACGTGTGCAGAGGGCATTCTGGCCCATCCTTCGTGATGTGCCCACCAGCTCCTGTAGGATCTGAATCTGCAGGGATGGCCATCCTTGGCTTCCATCTGAGTGGGATCACAGAGCACATCACCTTCTATATCATGTATACAAAATAGGCATAGAAAATCTTAAATTGGGTATTTGTCACAGTTTAGACTAAGTTCATTAACATCACTATGAACAAAATTCACTTTACAGCAACATAACACAATAATTAAGTTGAGTTTTCCTTGAAATCTCTTAAGCTGTTGATGAGACTCATTTACACACACACACACACACACACACACACACACACACACACACACACACACAGAAAATCTGCTATTGTTGGTGACATATAGCAGGCACCAAGGAGAACATGAAGTTGTGTCAAGCTCAGCCTCACCTTTCCTGAACTCCAGAGGGTCCAGACAGACCTTGTGGCCATCAAGGGTCTGCAGCAGCAGGCGGTAACACTGACCCCAGTCAGGCTGCTGGTTCTGGGGCGCCACACACCGCATGGCTGCCACACGCCGGAAGAAGGAAGCTTTGCGCTGGAATCCCACTTGATGGTACAGGTCTGCCAGGGCACTGAAGCGGGCAATCTGTAACAGTGACAGTGGGGTGAGTGGCCACCTTCCTTGCACCATTCCAGAGAAAGGGAGGCTGACCACTCACCATGAACTGGGTGCACACACATGCTGTATGTTCAGTCAATTACCACTGTGACACCACCCACTATTCCTCTCTCTCTTTCTCACTTTCTCATATGCTGCTAATGCCTCAGCCACCTTCATTTTGCACCTTTTACCACATCTGAAGACATGAGCCATCTCAAGGTAAGCAGCATCATAACACACTTGCCTTCTCCTCATCAGAGAGCTGGAGGTTGATGAACACCACATTGGAGAGGAACTCTGCTGCCATGAGGTATCTCCTCTGCTCAATGAGGACATGGACTGCTTTGATGCTGGCCTCGGTCTCCACCACACCAGCATTGCGGTACTGTGGAGGAGGTAAACAACCATCAATCAATTCAGTTATAGTGCTCCAATAAGACCTTATGGCTAATGTTACAAGTAAAGCAATGTACTTCAGTCACCAGTGCCCATTTCATAGATATTGCAGTGTCATCCCATCACACACAGTGATAGCCACACCTAACTGTCCATGCCACACATCACCAGGACTCAGGAAAAATACTTCACAAGGAAATATAACTTACAAAAGTAACATATGGCCAAAGAATAACATTTTTTAGCACCTAAGTGAGTATCTAATATCAATCATGTGTGACAGCCAAGTGCTTTACAGTAGGCAAGAAAGTATCAGTGGCAGTGCCTGGTGGAAGGCAGAGTGCTGGCTGCCTCACCTTGCTATAGTGGACAATGGCCTCTCGGTACTTCTCCACAATGTCATCCGGGGAGAGGCAGTGCTTGCTGGTCTGCTTGATGATGGTGGGCTCCAGACCGGTGGGCAGAGAGTTGGTGTTGATGGAACCATTGCGACTCCTGCTGAGCACACCACCCGCCCCACCCTGGTGGCCCCCAACTCCTAGACTAGAGTAGCGCTGCAGCCCCACACTGCGTCGCAGGTTTGGGTACAGCATCACTACCGACGCTGCACACAGCCCCTCAAAGCACGCTGTGAAGAGGGAAGGTCTCGTGCCATCAACAGTGCAACAAATGCTTCTGCTTAACATGGCACCACAGTAAACAGACTCACAACACTGCCATGCAATGGGACAGAGTAGATTAATATCAAAAGAAATTTCTAAAATACAATTCAATAGAATATGTAATCCCAAAACCCGAGGAACTGTCAATACAATGAGGCCAACCTGCGAGCCAGAGCCAGTCATTACAGTGGCGCAGTGTGTCAGCAGCATGACTGTACTGAACAATGGCCTCCACGGGCAGGCCTGCCTGGAGGGTGAGGTCTGCCAGCTGCTTCCTGAGCCGACCTGCGCACCGCTTTTTGTTGGTGCGCGAGTCCATGTCCAGTCCAATGAAGTCCTGTTAAGCATTGGTGTGTTAGAAGCAGCAAGGCTGTGGTGCCTCACAAAACAATCCAGCAACAAGTCAATACAGAATTCTTCCAATTAATGCTTGGTTAAAATACTAAACAACTGCACAACATAACATACTTTCAAGAATAGCAAGTGTGTATTGCACTTTTGAAATGACATCACTTTAGTAAACATTGAGTCTAACGAGTGACTTGAACACACACCGAATAATGGACGTGAGGCGAGGCAGCTGCTGACTCACCTTGCGTTCAAAGGGAGCGCAGCTGCTGACTCACCTTGCGTTCAAAGGGAGCACAGAGCAGCGGTGGGCGCTCCAGCTTCTCCTGACTCTTGTCCAGGCGCTTGGACTCCAACACCCAGAACAGGGAACTCACAAACTCCTGCAGCTGACTCTCAATGTTCACCGCATGCTCTCCAGTCGGGTAGAACAGCGCCCGGGTCTTGAAATTAGAGGGTGGGTGGAGGGACACTTTGGATGCCTGGGAGGCTGAGGAGTTGATGGAGGAGTGGCTTGTGTCCAGCATGGATTCCACAGCAGAATCTCGCGGGGAGTCCGCCTTGTTCTCCTCGCAGCAGCCAGCCTCACTGGTGCTCTCACTGCCGGAGTCTGACCCATTGACATGATTGGTGTCAATCTTCAGGTCGGCTGCACCTTCAGAGTGGCTGTCTGAGTCGGTAGGCTTCTCCTCCCCACCGACCGTTTCGTACACACCGCTGTCCCGGTCCGTGCTGCCGGCGGACACCTTCTTGACGTGAGCATGGCCGTTGATGGCCGGGACGGGTGTCTGTGGGGCGCCTCCGGGGTCTGGCGTGCCGCTTGGGTCTGGAGAGGTGCTGCGGGAAGGCCCCTGGGAGGCCGCTTCATACATGGTGCCATCTGGGTTGAGTCCCAAGATGATGCAGCGTGAGTCATACAGCGTGGAGGAATACTTGACCTTGAGGCTCTCATGCTGCTTGCAGATATCATTCAGGTCACTCTGGCTACCCACCTGACCTGGAGGGCAAGCCAGCAAGTCAGTCACAGATTGTAACTTCAAAGATCCCTTGTTAAAATTAGTCTACTCAATCAAATAAAAGAACAGTAAAGAATAACAAGAATGACTCCTTAACTGATAAACTACCTCATCAAATGAACAACCTGATTTCATTTTCCCTTTTTCTACATCAACAATCAACAATCAAATAAGTAGATACTAGAGGGAAAGAGGCCAAACAAGCAGAGCCACACTGACCTATGGTGATGATACCCAGGACTCTGCGGTGTGTCTGGAAGTCGCCCCAGTCGTTGTTCTCAATGGGGTAGTCCCGGCGGTAGGTGACCCACACTGGCCGCTGGGACCCATTAGAGTCGTTCACCTTGACGTGGCCGACTCTGCTGATTCGCTCGTACAGTTTATGGAACGAGCGGCTCTTTAATTGGGATCCTGAGGAGGAGAGGGCAATCAGGAGGTTGCCATGGCTGCTGAGGGAAGGTGTCAGGTGTAGCTGGTGAGGGAATGCTGAATGTGCCTGATACATTGACCCATTCAGACATAAGCCTAACACCTGTATGTGGCTCGGTAAAGAACATTTATCTGACATAGGCATGGAAGATTGATGCAAAAATAGATATGGCATGAAAACATGAGATAGACACAGTTACTAAAGAAAGAATGGGGCAGGTTATCAAAAAGGAAACACAAGTCACAGAACTGCAGATGAATAACAGACTGAAATTGCAAACATCAGTAAATCATGGAAATTAAGTAATAATAGATTTGAAAGGAAAAATATTGGTTAATTATATGAAAAGAAATGGTAAAACTTAAAAATAAAAATATCAATAAATCACAGAAATGAAATGACACTAAATCATGGAAACAAGAATAAAAAAACACACGACAGTATGTATATAATTCACATTCTCAATTAAAAAAAAAAAAAAAAAAAAATACATTGATAAAAGACAAACTCCATCACAACAACACCTCAAAATAAATCTTCTCACAAACTAATATTTTTGTTGGGAAAGAGACAACTAAGCATTTCCTTCCATATAATTCCTTCTTTTTCTATTGACGAACAGAAAAAGTGTGGGTGAGGAGGCGACTTACCCACTTGTCTGACGAGCACCAGCAGGGTCTGGTGGTGGTGGGGGCTGGTGGTGTAGTCTGGATAACTCATGGTGGTGACGGGTGGAGGGG
The DNA here is from genome assembly GCF_017591435.1 of Portunus trituberculatus. Classification (NCBI taxonomy): domain Eukaryota; kingdom Metazoa; phylum Arthropoda; class Malacostraca; order Decapoda; family Portunidae; genus Portunus; species Portunus trituberculatus. Next base: position 6,698,462 of record NC_059276.1, read on the forward strand.
TGGACAGGATCACACTCACTGACGACCTCATGTCCCTCCCCGCCCGCTGCACTCACCCCTGGACACACCCTGAGGGAAGAAACACCACTGCATTACACAACACAATAATGAGTGAATCTGCAACACACCCCAGGAGAAGGAACAGCACTGCATCACACAACATAATGAGTGAATCTGCAACACACCCCAGGGGAAGGAACACCACTGCATTACACAACACAATAATGAGTGAATCTGCAACACACCCCATGGAAGGAACACCACTGCATCACACAACATAATGAGTGAATCTGCAACACACACAATGGAGGAAGGAACACCACTGCATCACACAACATGAGTGAATCTGCAACACACACAATGGAGGAAGGAACACCACTGCATCACAGAACACAGAAATGAGTGAATCTGTAACACACCATGGGAAAGAAACAGCACTGCATCACACAACACAAGTAAATTCATAACACACTGGGAAACACAACTGCATGACACAACACTCCTCACAACACAATAATGAGCAGTGCCTTCCTGTGTTTTGTTTGGGGTGTCAGTCTTACAGCTGTTGATAAGTGAACAATTGAGTTCAAGGTTCAAACACACACAACAACACACTCAATTGGGAGTCATGAGAGGAAGTTTTAGCTTGTGGTCAGTGTGGTAAGGGAGAGAGGGAGAGCAACTTGCAACCTACCACACACATACATACACACACACACACATCTCAAGTAACTAACCCATTCTGTATTTCTTAATTTAAACATCCACTTGGTTTCAGTCATTCCATCTACACATACATCCACTAAATCATCCACATATCTATTTTTCCAGTTACTAATCCATCCACCTTCCTCTCATCCAGCTATCTCTTCCACTCACTTCCACCTCAAGATTTTTATATCCACCCATGCATTCACTTAACCCATCCTTCCATCTCCCAACCACACACACACACACACACACACACACACACACACACACACACACACCTACCTAACCATTCATTGCCTTCAATCCTCACCCAGCTAAACATCCACTCATTATAACCACTTTCTCCCTCACCTCATCACCCATAATCACACACACACACACACACACACACACACACACACACACACACACACACACACACTCATTGAAACTAATAACACAATTGCTTAATGACTTACTCAATCCACTACAGCCTTCACTACTCTCTGTAATGAAGGAAAGGCAAACATTCCAAGCTAATCTTTATGTGAAAGGTACGAACATTAAAAATAATAACCACGATTGCTCTAACTCTGCAACATTAATGAGTAAAAACGTAATGTCATGGTAAATTTGCAAATGACACAAGCGTTGAAGAAAATGTGATTAAACTCTCAGGGGATTGTGAAAGTTAATCCCTTCAGTGACATGACGGGCTTCTATACTCATTCTGCTTACTGTTTGATTTTATACAGCTTCAGAAACTTACATGGGAGATTAAAATAGTGAAGACTGTGGCCACTAATCTTCTGACCCCCATAGACCCTTCCTAATGTCAATAAAATGGTCTAATCGTACACAAAACTCAGTAAAAATACGCCCCAGTATTGAAGTTAACCCCTTCAGTACTATAACGCATTTTCATATTCATTCTGCTTACTATTTGGTGATTTTATACAGCTTCAGAAACTTACATGGCAAATTAAAATAGTGAAGACTGTGGCCACTAATCTTCTGACCCCCATAGACCCTTCCTAATGTCAATAAAATGGTCTAATCTTACACAAAACTCAAGGTAAAAATGTGCCCCAGTGCTGAAGAAGTTAAGGATGGATGAAGTAATGGTGGTTTTGAAGTGAAATGCTAATCAAGTAATAAAATATCCAAGAAATAATATATACTTTATCTATAATATTTATCTGTAATACATATCACTGCAAAAAAAAGGCAATATACTTTCTAACCATCTGTCATACGATAATAAGCATTCTTAACATGATATATACAACTGGATGACTGAAGTAACATTATCTTGTACGTATTTTTAACTGTGTGTGTGTGTGTGTGTGTGTGTGTGTGTGTGTGTGTGTGTGTGTGTGTGTGTGTGTGTGTGTGTGTGTGTTTGTGTGACAACAGGTCAGGATGTGATTCATAGGTAGAACATTAAGTAACACACCGCCTCCTCCTCCTCCTCCTGCTCCATATCCTCATTCTCACAAAGACGAGGAAGACAAAACAAAACAAAACAAAAGAAAAGAAGATGATGATGATGATGATGGTGGTGGTGGTGGTGGTAGTGGTGAAGAAGAGGAAGAAGCAATACAAGAAAGAGGAATGAAGAAAGACGAAGATTACAGAGGACAACACACACACACACACACACACACACACACACACACGACTTTCCACTTTCCCACTATTTCCTCTCCTTCCACAAAGAGATGAAGAGAAGGAGGAGAAGGAAATAAAACTGCGAATTTGCGAGAGGAAGGAGGAAAGAGGAGGACAAAGGGAGGAGGAGGGAGATGATGATGATGGTGAAAGAAGTGGTGATGAAAAGAATGGTGATGATGAGAAAACTTACAAAATCGTGCAATAGGTTCTTGAGAGAGAGAGAGAGAGAGAGAGAGAGAGAGAGAATGGTGGTACTCTCAGGAAGTACTAGACACTTTCTCTATTCTATTCAAGCTTGAAGAAGACGACAACGATGACGAGGGAGGAGGAGGAGGAAAGACAATTATTAATGTAAAAAAATATATATAACTAGGCAGATGAATCTCTCTCTCTCTCTCTCTCTCTCTCTCTCTCTCTCTCTGAAAAATGCAGTAGCGGATAAAGGTATTGAGGTGTGTGTGTGTGTGTGTGTGTGTGTGTGTGTGTGTGTGTGTGTGTGTGTGTGTGTGTGTGTGTGTGTGAGTGAAAGGCACCCAGCCGTGTGTAGTTCTAGTAATGGTGTGGGAACATTGTTAAGACGCGCGTGCACACACACACACACACACACACACACACACACACACACACACACACACACACACACACACACACACACACACACAGCTGGCATGAAAGTAGGGCGAATTGACTTGAATTAAGAAGAGGATGAGGAGAATGAGAGGAATAAGCAGGAGGGAGTGAGGAAGAGGAGGCCGTGTAAGAGGCAGGGGAGGCCAGACAAGGCTCAAAATAAACACCAACACTAAGAAATGCGTTAAAATACTCTAACCCAGCGGCACATTAGTCACGAAACACCACTAACACGTTAAGACATTCGTTATAGCACTAATATCTGGAATCTTAACCTCCGCTTCATAATTCAGACAGAACATAATTAAAACTAACTCCAATAAACAGATTTGGAGACTGGTCCGTAATTAGAAACGCTTTGCTCTCCCCACGACTATTTTCCAAGGTCACAGAGATGATTAGCGGGGTTTTCAAGAGTGTTTCTCCAGTTAATAATGTAAAAATCTCGTCAATCTGTCTTTAGAACCGTAAAAACACCTTAACCTCTTCAGCACCATGACGCGTTTTCACATCATTCATGGTCACTATTTGGTGGTTTTCTACATCTTCAGAAACTTATGTAGGGATAAAAATAGTTGAGATTCTGGCCATTAATCTTTCGACCTCTAGAGATCCTTCGTAATGTCAATACAATCGTCTAATCACACCCGAAACTCATGGTAAAAATGCGTTCCAGTAATGAAGGGGATGAAAAACTGGTGTAAAGTTAAATACAGCCTTTTGATATAGTGGAGGTGAAGAACAGAAGAGTTTGAGAATAAACCTTATGATTATGGCTACTCTGTGGTGGCTGGAATGTTAAGTGGGTCGCCTGTTTTAGTCATTTTTTGTTGCCTTTGCCCAGAAATACTCCCGCATATTTCTTTTTTCATTTCTATGTAACACAGGAGGACTGGTCAAGGGCAGCAAAAATATAAAGAAAAAAGGCCCACTCAGTTGTCAGTCTCCTTAAAGAGCCAAAGGACAGGAACAATACATAAAATAATCCAATAATGCTTTTAAACCCCTTCAATATTGGGACACATTTTTTACCTGAAGATTTGTGTACGATTGGACCATTTTATTGACATTAGGAAGGTCTATGGAGGTCAGAAGATTAATGGCCACAGTCTTCACTATTTCAAGCCCCCACATACGTTTCTGAAGCTATATAAAATCACCAAATAGTAAGCAGAATGAATATGGAAACGCGCCATGGTACTGAAGGGGTTAAATCGTGATCTCTATAATGAAGAGATTACCATTTAACAGTCTAATCTACCCTTAACTTTACCCTACTATGAAAACTAACACAACTACAAAATTACGATGAAGTTTACGATAATGTCACGAGCGTTAGTTACGATAAATTAGCGAGAACGTTACGACAATGATTTTACAAGCTTACGATGCTGAAATAACTTGGAATGCGAGATAATAATAGAAAAAAAACACTTGGGCTTTAAAAATGACTCAGTGACATTAAAATAGTGGAAGGAATGTGAAGATAGTGCTAAGTGAAGAGAAATTAAGTTAAATGTCTGACTTGATATCAAAATTGGGTGCAGTGTGTAAGTTGTAGCAAGGATGTTGTGGAAAGGAATTTGTGTAATGTGCAAAAAGGTTAAAGGAGAGAGAGAGAGAGAGAGAGAGAGAGAGAGAGAGAGAGAGAGAGAGAGAGAGAGAGAGAACGACCTTGGTGAAATGGTTTGTTTCCAGGGTAGGCTGGTTAATGCGTCACCCTGCCCCTCCTCCTCCTCCTCCTCCTCCTCCTCCTCCTCCTCCCTCCTCCTCCTCCTCTCTATCGCCGACGCCCACCAAGCCCTCTTTCATCCCTAATTTCCTTCCTCTTCCCCTCCCTTGCCTCATTTTCTTCCTCTTTGCCCTCCTCCTACCCCTCAATTTGTCTCATCCTCTTCCTCTACCTCCTCCTTCGTCGATATCATCCTAAATTATACTTCCTTCACATTGCATTCCTCCTCCTCCTCCTCCTCCTCCTCCTCCTCCTCCTCCTCCTCCTCCTCCTCCTCCTCCTCCTCCTCCTCCTACTACTACTACTACTACTTGCTACTACTACTACTACTACTACTACTACTACTACTACTACTACTACTACTACTACTACTACTACTACTACTACTACTACTACTACTACTACTACTTCTATCACACTATAAAATACAACAATTAAGAATATAATGAAAGTACAATAGTGTGTGTGTGTGTGTGTGTGTGTGTGTGTGTGTGTGTGTGTGTCACGCTAGGGTTGATACACACACTACCTCTCCCTCTCACTTACTCACTCACTTAACTAGTCATCCTGCCTCTCTCTCTCTCTCTCTCTCTCTCTCTCTCTCTCTCTCTCTCTCTCTCTCTCTCTCTCTCTCTCTCTCTCTCGTTATGCTTGCTCTCTTTATCGTGTCTCTGGCCTTGACCTGAGAGAGAGAGAGAGAGAGAGAGAGAGAGAGAGAGAGAGAGAGAGAGAGAGAGAGAGAGAGAGAGAGAGAGAGAGAGAGAGAGGCAGGTCGAGGCAGGCATGGTGACACCCACACTAGCCTGTCAGACCACCACCACCACCACCACCACCACCCCCACCACCCCCACTACTACTACAACTACTACTACTACTACTACCACCACCACCACCACAAATAACAATAATAATAAAACTGCAGCATTTCTACCACGACCACTACTACTACCACTACCACTACCACCACCACCACAACAACAATTACTACTACTACTACCACCATCACCACCACTACTACTACTACTACTACTACTACTACTACTACTACTACTACTACTACCACCACTACTACCGCATTCCAAAGCCCTACCCAGAAATTAAACATCAAAAAAGCGTTAGTTATTACCCTGCAGTGGTCTAGGGGAGGGGCGGAGGGTGTCCTTGTGGGGGGGTGTAACACACACACACACACACACACACACAAAAGAAAAAAAAAAGGGCAGTTTGATACAAAAATGCTCAAGGGAAGTGTGTGTGTGTGTGTGTGTGTGTGTGTGTGTGTGTGTGTGTGTGTGTGTGTGTGTGTGTGTGTGTTTAGATGCTTACACAAGATAAAGCAATGTCTCTCTCTCTCTCTCTCTCTCTCTCTCTCTCTCTCTCTCTCTCTCTCTCTCTCTCTCTCTCTCTCGAACCCAGGGACCCTACTCAACCACTAGTGACTGGCCAGAGTACCTAGATGCTGGTTAGCCTGCTAGCCTTGACTCTACTGTTAGGTATCACACACACAGCTAGCTTCCCTCTCGTCACTGCGCGCAAAGCTGACCTACAAGACTCGTTTCCTGGTAGTGCTCTTAGAAATCGCTTGTGTGAGGATTGTTTGGGTAGACATAAGGAAGTGTAACGGGGATAGAGGTAACAGGAGGGATTGTTGGATAGAAATAAGGAAAGTAAAGTGGATAGAAGTAACAGGTGGGATTGTTGGGTAAAAATACGAAAAAGCAACGTGGATAGAAGTGATAGGTGGGATTGTTGGGTAAAATATGGAGAATCACGTGAATTGAAGTAATAGGGAAATTGGTAAGGAGAAAGAAAGTAGAAGGAAAAGAGTAACATGAAAAGAAGTGACAAATTAGTAACACGAGAGAAAGTTGAAAGAAAAGAGTAAGATATAATGAATGCTTTTAGTTTCTATTTCAAACCTCACCAAACCTAACCTAACCTGACTTAACCTGACCTGACCTAATTTAACCAAACAATCTAACCTAACCTAACCTAACCTAATATGACCTGACTTTACGTCTTTAATAACGGGACACGTTTTAATCTTGATTTGTGTACGATTAGACCATTTTATCGACATTAGGAAGA
>NC_059276.1:6710275-6712775 GCF_017591435.1 Portunus trituberculatus
CTCTCTCTCTCTCTCTCTCTCTCTGATACACGGTCACCGCTACGCTACGTTCCTCACACACAAACACACACACACACAGGAGTTGCCAGCTACCACCACCATCACCACCACCACATTCCTTCATAATACCACCACCACCACCACCACCTCTATTCTCCCCCGTCTCTCTATATAGCACTATCATTTTCCAGCTATTTCTGTGTCCTCATCTCGTCCCGCTGTCATGGAGTCACGTGCTGCCTTTCATTCACTCGTGCTAAGTTGTCATGTATTTTCTCTTCCTTTTTCGCTCTCTCTCTCTCTCTCTCTCTCTCTCTATCAAGTGTTATTTTCTTGCGGTTCCCTCCATCGGGTGTGTTATGTTTGTTCTATAGTCCTGTGTTATTTTTGTATATATGGTTTCTCTCTCTCTTCCTTCTTTTCTTCCTTCCTTCCTTCCTCCCAATATGTTGTTATTATTTTCGTGTCTTCTCTCAATTTTTGTTTCCATTATTGTGTTATGGTTGTCTTCTTTAAAATAAGGGTGTTCTTCTAGCGTTGTTTTCGTTTCTTCTCCCCATTTTTGTCTTCATTATAGTCTTGTCTCCGTGTTCTTTTATATATTAGTGTTCTTCTATAGTTGTTGTTTTCATTTATCTTCCCATTTTCTATTTACATTATCTGTTTGTTTTCACTATCTTGTTCTTCCATTGTTCTTATTCTCTTCTCTTAATTAATGCTATTTTCCTATTTATCTTTCTATTTTACTTTTCATTACCTGTTTTCTCCTAAAGGTTTGTTTCTTGTCCTTCTCTTGTTCTTATTCTCTATTCGTGTTTCTCTTCTTTTTTTTTTCCTTTTTATTTTCATTAATAGATTCCTTCTCCTTTCATTATAGTTTTCATCTTTTTTTCAAGCTTAAACGTTTATTTCGTGTTCTTCCCTTGTTCTTTTCTATTCGTGTTTCTCTTCTTTTATCATTTCTCTTTCTTCCTTTACATTTCTCTCAATCTGCTCTTCGACATACAGGTAAAAGTTTCTAGTTTATTTCCCTTCCCTAGTTTTTAACACTTCTTAATTGTTATTCTTCCTTTTTTTTATTGCTGAATGTATCTCCTTCCCTTTATATTTCTCATTATCTCTTATTTTTCACATATAAATCAATGTTTCTTGTTTCCTGCCTTGTTCTTATTCTCTGTCCGTCTTTTCTTTTTCCTTCTTTTCGTCCTCTTACAGTTTAACCTCTTCAGTACCATAACGTGTTTCATTATTCATTCTGCTTACTATCCGATGATTTTATACACCTTCAGAAACTCATGCAGGGGATTAAAATTGTAAAGACTGTGGCCATTAATCTTCTAACCTCCGGAAACCCTTCCTAATGTCAATAAAATGATCTAATTGTACACAAAACTCAAGGTGAAAATGTGTTCCGGTACTGAGGGAGTTAATAAGTAGGCAGAATTTACATGACTAAGTGGTTTGTTTGTTTCGCATTGCACGCTTTGTTCTGCCACTAGGATTGTCTTCAAATGGCGCAGCGGTGATAAGACACTTCCCAACGCAGTGTTTCTCCGTGATGAAGCAGATTCCTTATTGAACCTGCCATAGCGACACTCACAACACCTTCATCTTGGAGTGGCGGTGGTCTGGCAGTTAATTGACCTCAGCCTGCTAACCACAGTTCGAATCCCACCAAAAGCTTTCCATTTTTTAAGTTATGCCCAAGTATCAACACCGCCACTACCTTTTTGAGTGTCCATGGTCTGACGGTCACTAAACATCACATTCACGTAACCTTATCTAGCTAACCTCAGTTCAGATCCCACCCAAATCTGTCCATTTTGAAATTATGCCCAAATATCAACAGAGCCACTAGCTTTCTGAGGGTCCACGGTCTGACCATCACCTAAACACTATCACGCTAACCTAATTCCTAACCTAACCTAATTTTTTACACTTAGTCTTCTGCCTAGTTTAATCTGACCTAACTAATCTAACTTATAAAAGGAAACTAACCTAACTTAACCCCTTTTTAACCTAATCTAACCTAACCTTTCCTAACTATGCTTTACATTACCTTACCTTCCCTTACCTAATCTAATCTAACCTAACCTAGCCTAACCAAACCAAACCTCATCTAGCTAAGTTCGAATCCCACACAAAACTGTATATTTTTTTCCAAGGTACGCCAAGAATTTCAACACGCGGAAGTGAAGAAGGTCACTTAAACCTATTCTTGTTAACTTCACCTGACCTAACCTAACCTAACCTAGCTACCCACAGTTCAACCCCACCCAAAGCTCATTTTTCCAAGGTATGCCAAGAATTTTAACACACAATAATATGGCCGTCACCCAAATCTAATCTCGCTAACCTGAACAAACCTGATTTAGCTATCCACGGTTCAAACTTCACCCAATGCTGTTCAGTCTCATCAAGGTAAAGAGAAGAATATGAAACGCGCGGTAATCTGACGGTCACTCAAACATCACTAACTTAACCTAACCTAACCCCACCC